>NC_051435.1:25180477-25206534 GCF_001649575.2 Kryptolebias marmoratus | reverse complement strand
ACAATGCCCGCCTGACAAAGGAGTTCTTCCAAGAGAATAACATCACTCTTTTGGACCATCCTGCATGTTCCCCGGATCTAAACCCAATTGAGAACATTTGGGGATGGATGGCAAGGGAAGTTTACAAAAATGGACATCAGTTCCAGACAGTGGATGCCCTTCGTGAAGCCATCTTCAACACTTGATGGACTTGCGACCTGTCCAGGGTGTCCCCCGCCTCTCGCACAGACTGCTGGAGATAGGCACCCAGCTCCCTGCTTCTCGGAATGGAGAAGCAGGTAAAGAAAATAGATAGATGGAAGTATCTGCAGTTGTTTTAATATAACACAGATGTATCAGACCATAGTAAGAGGTTTTATTTTAACTACCTACAAGGCAGTTTAATTAGATATTAAAATAAACATGGTGGTCTATCATCAAATACTGCAACAGAAAACATCCAAAAATAAAAAGTAATAACTGTTTCTTATCTGCAAAATATGCTTGGAAACAAATGTTGAACTCACAGCAATAATCACGAGTGTGTCCAGCAGGATCCTGTGTGTCCTGCATGGAGCAGCTGGTGAGGTTTTTTTCAAGAGAGGCACGAGCCAAGCTGGGCAGAAACCTAAAAGACAGAAATGAAAAAAAAACAAGCAGGCAAAAACTCAGCAAAACTCAACATTGCTCAAACTCAAAGACAGGTCAAAACATAATAACTCTTGTCTTTTTTCATTCACAGGCTCCGAGGACAGACATCCCATCACATGACTCACCCATAATTTTTTTTAAAAAAGCTACATTTATGGAAGTGGGGAAAACCTCTGTTATTGGGAGGGTTGGGTGTTCGATTTTGAACAATTTCGGTTCTGATTCCGATTCTTTGTTTCGATTCCCGTTTCTAATGGTTCTCGATTCTGATTCTTTAAGAGGCAATTTATGCTGTAACCTTTCTGTGGCTCTCTTTAGTTTGTTACACCAACAACTTTCCCTTGGACACTATGGTGAACAGAGGAGCACATCATGGAGTCTGGTCAACTTCCTGTCTAAAGTTAGCAATTTCAGGTCATTTGTCTATGAAAAAGTACATGAGCTAACATTAGCTGGGTATTTGCATTTGACTTGACCCATAGTTTTATGTTGAGTGTAACTTGTTAGCTGCCTCAGTGTTTATATAAGACATATTTTATTGTTTTACTTACCTGATTCTGACTGCAGTGAGGTGCTAGGCTGAGGGTCAAAGCCGGAGGAAGGCCGGCACAGCATGTCACAGACAGGGCACTCTGTTACTTCTATACCATGAACCCGGAGGTGTTTAATCATGTCGGTCAAGAACCCTTCTTTGCAAGATATTATTTTATCACAAGTGTTGCACTGAGCTGACTGGTCACTTCTTTTAACCTCTGGGGTCCATAATGAAATAGTAAGTTTCTGGACTAGTTTTGATTTTCATTCATATTTCACCCTAAAAACAGTTTAACCTGCCATATTTGGAGTACTTTTTTTTAACACAACCTCCCAAGTGTGAATTTCAAATCATTTTTTACATTTGACCTACTGTATTAACAAGATGGATCTAAAATCACTCAAAAAAACCATAAAATCAGAGTAAAACACTTTTAGTTTTTTTTTTACTTTGAAAACCATAACTATTCCTAACAAAATGTTTTTACAGCTTAGAATGCAGTTATAAACAGTAATATTCATAAACACATGAACAGATTCAGCAAACAACAAAATTATATACAGTATTTCTATTAAAATGCAGAAATTAGGCGTTTTTACAAATATTCCATGTCCATGTCAGTCTTTATGTATGTTTTTCCAAATTCTTTTTTTTTTTCTCTTCTAAAACAAATAATCAATCACCTACTTCATCAACAAGCTCCTCACTGTCTGTCACAGACTATCTCTGCCTTTCAGCTTCTTCTATCTGAGAAGACTCACTACAACACCTGGGTCCATCTCTGGGTCTGAGCCTCAAACTGGAGATCCACAATCAAAAATTGTCTAATTGGTTTGACTCACTTAACACTAAACACTAAAATTACCTTAACTATAAAATCCAAAGACGCTAAATATCGCAATTCTCATTACTCACTCTGCAGGTTTTTTTGTCACTGCTGAACTTCCTTTAGTTTTTGCACCTCTTTTGGTGCTTGACAAATAACTTTGGGCCTCAGTCAGAATTAGCAGAATTGAGGATGAGATTAGATGGAGGTTGGGGGTGTTTTCTCTTTGAGATTCTCCATCTTCACTGCTGCCTCTCGCTCTAACGTGCTTCAAACATGATGATGATTTTCAGAAAAAGATGTGGAGTGAATTATTTATTATAACTCTGGTTTCACTTAGCCAATTAACACAATTTAAAACCTGGTGTACAGTTTGAAGTCTGTGCTTTTGACACAAATTCAAACGGAGTCTCAGAGAGGGTGCATCTTTCCCACTACAGATGAGCCATACTTTTACTTGCTGCCTGACACTGTCCATTGTTGCACACACTTCCTATGGATTCTTATTTGTTGTTATTTTGTGGCTTCTTCTTCCAGGTATCAAAACTAGTAATCAAAATTTAAAAATTTTAACGATTCCAGGAGAACTGGAGTGTTAGCTCTGGTTCAAATCGATTATCGAGACTCAATGCCCAACCCTAGTTACCTGGTTCTATAATTAGACATACCTCTTCAGATTTGACAGTCCTAGATTAGGACATAAAAAAGAAAAAAAAAATCTGATCCTTACCAGGTTCTAAAATTAAGTAAATACAACATTAAATAGCAACATAACATATTACACATTCTGTCATCATTTATTGTACATGAAATGTGATGAGTATAAAACAATGTTTTCTGTTCCTGTCCACCATCCTTAATGTCCCTTTATGTCCTTATTCATCACAACACAAAAAGCCACAATTTCTAAAAAAATGATGGTCCTTTTCTTTTTTAAAGAAAGGATTCAAAGATATTGTGAAGATAAAACAATCAGTGAGTGTG
Source organism: Kryptolebias marmoratus (assembly GCF_001649575.2). NCBI lineage: Eukaryota > Metazoa > Chordata > Actinopteri > Cyprinodontiformes > Rivulidae > Kryptolebias > Kryptolebias marmoratus. The sequence continues at coordinate 25,203,559 of NC_051435.1, read as the reverse complement.
TGTGTGTGTTTGCTATCACCTGGAGAGACAAGCCTTATTAACTGCATGAACAATGCTCTCCTCTGGGTACTGAGAGAGGCGGCGACAGAGCCTCAGTAGCTGTCTGGTTGAAAGGGAGGAGGCCAGAGACTGCGCCTAGAGATACAAGTGAAACACAAGCAAGTTTTTGAGGGCGTGGGCAGAAAAGTGGTAAAAAGTAAACAAACTTACTGTAGGGTCGTTTGTCTGACGGAGACTATGAGTGAGGTGTAACAGCTGCTCTGCTGCTTCATTTGGAACATTAGGAATCTTTAAAAAGAAAATGAGCAATAAAGAGACCAAAAAGAAGCAAAAACATGGAAATAATAAATAATGTAGAATCAAGAGAAATAAAAGTGGGGGACTTACCAGTCCCCGTATAAGAGCCATCTCCTCTGCTTTGGCCAGCGGATCAACAGTGTGATAGAGGAACATAGTGAGGAGCTCCGGTCCCAACCACTGCTGTCTTCTGCTGTTAATGCTGCCTGAACTGATCTCCACAATAGGGGGCTCCGCCAGGGCCAGTACTCTGAACGATGGGTGGATCGGGAAGATCAACCTGATAACACACACATGCAAGATAAAAACTCCACAGATGCAGTTTTAAATGCATGCTCTTGAAAATTTGCTCAGCTGTGTCCAAATACATGTGGGAGAGGTGCTCAAATGAAGTGGGTCAAGGGTGTGTCAGTGAGTGTCCCATTCAATCTATGTCAAGGTCAAGAGCATGATGTCTGGCAGCTGGCTGTGAACTCCTCTGATTCAATAGGGCAACAAAATTTATTTTAATCAAACCTCAAACACACCCACACAGGACATTTTTAATCTCTAATCTTTTTCCCTATATACACCAATTCTGAAAAAGTTGGGAAATTGTGTAAAATGTAAATGAAAATTAGAATGCAATGATTTGAACCATACGGCGTCTCAGGAGGGGAAAGCAGTGCAGCACCATCACTGTTTATAGTGAGGATGGTGTGCTGCTGACCTTGACTTGGGACACACCCGATTCAGTGGTTAAATTATCTCTTCATGTTCTGCGGATGCCTGTTAATCATCCACTGACTCAAATCAGGTGTGTTGGAGCAGAGAAACAAGTAAAACATGCAGGATAGTGGCCCTCGAGGACCAGGAATGGAGTTTGTAAAAAGTTTGTATCTCAAAAATGACAATGCCAATGCCTTACACACTTGGGGACAAACAGTAGCTAGGATTTTGATTTAACTGAATAAAAACCAACTCAAAGACACAGGTTGTGGAGGACACTGTGGTCTATGAGCAGAGAACCAATGTGATTTAAGCTAAAGCACAAAAATTCCCTAAAAAATCTGATGTTTCTCCTACCGAACTACAATTTTCTGGATGCATTCCTTGAATGACCCCAAACATTCCCCATTTTAAAATATGTAACATTGGAAAGTGACAAAATACTTTTTTCTCTACAACCTCTTCTATAGACTATTCTTGTAAAGGATTGCATTGTTTTGGATCAGTAAAAATATTTGCATTTTTCAAAATTTGCAAATTTCAGAACTGTCTGCTTAGGACCACAAGAAAATTTAGGCTCAAACTAGACCAATTTATTTATCTGAATATGTTATAGACATTTTTTTATTTCACATGACTATCTCTACTTCAAAGTAGTGTATTTTATGTATTTTTTTAATAGTTAAAGTATTATTTTTGTCTACTTTATATTTTAGCAACAACAGAATCAACATGATACTCAAAAAAAAAAACGATAAATTCTCAGTATTCATGCACACAGAGACCCACACACACATGCAAACACACACACTTTGTCTGCACCACAGGACTGGAGGAAGAGGAAGTGGGTTCACTTAACTCAGACATTGAACCACAAACCTCCTTTCTGCAGCCTTAGTTGCTTTTTTAAGAAACACTCATAAAACGTGGACATAAACACATTTCAAGAGACAAATTCAGAGAACTTTTAGGACCAACTGCAGTTCACTGAAGTCCAGTATATTTTAGCACTGGAGACAAATGTTGTGTCCCTGCACATTTGGAGAAACAAGAGTACAGCATTTGGTAAACATTGACCCTGCAAACCTATAAAAGTTTACAAGATTATTTTGTCAGCGCCTCACTACAGTTCCAAGAACGCCTTTATACTGTGACCCACTTTCAGTGTAAACACTTTCTTAAAAGGTCTTCCTTACAGGCTCCTCAGGATAAACTACACAACAAAAAAACTGACCTAATGAAGAGATCAGATAAAAAATACAAGTTTAAGGTGACTTTTGGCCTTTCCAGCTCTCAGTTAGTGATAGTTTCTCTTCTCTAAATGTGTCTAAAATAGCAAACAGCTCATCAGAGTTTCTGAAGCTAAACAAATAATAAAGAATTTCCTGCAAAATTTCCTGCAAAAATGCAGTGTGAATGCTTATTGCTAAATAACTTTGCTGAAAGGTGCTAAAGAAGCTGAAGCTTATTTGAAATACTTCAGTAGCTAAACATTAGGCTAAAAGGAGAAAAAAAATCTAAAATTAGCAGAAAGAAGCTGAAAGTAGTACAAAAATAAGCAACAAAAAAAAAAAGCCGCAGGAGCAGAAAAGGCTGAAAGGAGCAAAAAATAAGTTAGCTGAAATAGCAGAAAACAGCTCTACATAGCAAAAAGAAGCTTAAACAAAACAAACAAAGCAGAGAGGAACACAAATAACTGAAAGAGCACAAAAAGGTGAATTTAGCCAAGGAAAGGTAGCTGAAAAACAGAAAGAAGCTGTAAGAAAACACAAAAAAAGCTAAGTTATTACCATTGTTGTATTAGCTTTGGGAACTGTTTTTATTTTTTCATTCAGCACCCAGTATAGGTTGGAGATTGCTTTCAGCTACTCCAACACCAAAGTTTAGCTCAATATGTCTAACAACGTACCACCAATGGTACATAATACACATACATTTAACATTTCTATGAACATATGTCATTATTATTGGTCCCAGCTTACCCCCCAGCCTCACAGAGCAGGACTCCCACACAGAGGATATCACTTGGTGGCTCCCTGAAAAAGCCCCATGCTCCAAAGCTGCTTCGAGACTTGTAATGGCAGAATTTAGTATAGGGTAACACCTGTTGTTTATAAGTCCTGATTATGTTATGACTTCTATTCCAAGTCCCATGGGTTCTCACAGAATGAACTTGTTTATTGGAGTGATGTTGAATTTTCTCCTCATGGGAACCAGACTGACTTGCTTTTCCCTAACTCTATCTTTCATAAAAGCTCCTGTGTTGACTTAGGGGGCCAGAGGTTTGATTCGGGGCTTCCCCATTTGGACCTGGGACTCTGATGTTAATTCTTAATAGTCTTTAATGCTTTCTATATTTTGTGCACAACATATAAATAAACCTGTTTGAGTGATTTCATCTAACAGTGCCTGGAAGTTATTTTGCTGCCACAACAGACTACAGACTGGCAGTTGTTTAAGGAGGATGCAACGGCAGGGAGTGCAATGGATTTCGAGGAATATACATCTTCTGTACTGCAATACATTAAAACTGTACATAGGATGTTACATCTGTGAATACAATCCCCATACAGCCCAACTACAAAACCTGTAGTCCCTGCTGAGTTCAGGGCTCGAGACGCAACTGCAATCAGAGCAGCCAGAAAAAGCCTGTCAGTAGGGATCTTCTTCTATTTCTTTCGGCTGTTCCCTTTTCAGGGGTCACCGCAGCGAGGCATCCTCCTCCATCTGACTCTGTCTTCTGCATTCTCTGTCCTCACTCCAACTATGCCTATCCCCTCTCTAACTGCATCCCTATATCTTCTATTTGTCTTTTTCCTGGCAGCTGCATCTCTACCAATATACCCTCTGTCCCTCCTCTGCACATGTGCAAACCATCTCAGTCTGGCCTCTCTAACTTTATCTCTCTGTCGTTCAACCTGTGCTGTACCTCTGATGACCTCATTCCTAATCCTATCCATCCTTGTCCCTCCCAAGGAGAACCTCAACATCGTCAGCTCTGCCACTTCCAGTTCTGTCTCCTGTCTTTTTGTCAGTCCCACAGTCTCCAAACCATTCAACATCGCTGGTCTCACCACTGTCTTGTAAACCTTTCCTTTGACCTTTGCTGCCACCCTTTTGTCACTCCTGAAACTTTTCTCCATCCACTTCATCCTGCCTGGACTCTTTTCTTCACCTCTTTACCACACTCCCTGTTTTCCTGGACAGTCGACCCTAAGTACTTTAAGTCCTGCACCTTTGTGACCTCTGCTCCTTGTAGCCTCACTGTTCCACCTGCCTCACTCCCATTTACACACGTCTTGCTACGACTGGCTTTTTGTTACTTGTCTTTCAAGTTCACACCTCCACCTCTCCAGGTTCTCTTCCACCTGTCCCCTGTTCTCACCACAGATCACAATGTCAACAGCAAACGTCATAGTCCACGTGGATTCCTGCCTGATCTCATCTGTTAGTCTGTCCATCACCAGAGCAAACAAGAAGCTCAGAACCGATCCTTGATACAGTCCCACCACCACATTGAAGCCATAGGTCACTCCTACAGCGACCACACCACTGTCCTCCTGTCCTCATACATGTCCTATAACACACCTCCCTGCCACTACCGATGTCCTCATACAACACCACAGCTCCTTCCTCAGCACACTGTTTTATGCTTTTTCTAGATCCACAAAAACACAATGAAGCTCTTTCTGACCCTCTTTGTACTTCTCCATCAATATCCTCAAAGCAAAGATGGCATCTGTGGTGCTCTTTCTTGGCATAAAACCATACTGCTCACAAATAGTCAAGTCTATCTTCCCAGATCTGTATTGTGTGGAACGAGATCGCGAATACAAGCGGCTGAAATGAGTTTCCTCCGCAGGGTGTCTGGGCTCTCCCTTAGTGATAGGGTGAGAAGCTCGGTCATCCAGGAGGGACTCAGAGTAGAGCCGCTGCTCCTCCACATCGAGAGGACCCAGTTGAGGTGGCTCGGGTATCTGGTGAGGATGCCTCCAGGATGCCTCCCTGGTGAGGTGTTCTGGGCACGTCCCACTGGGAGTAGGCCCAGAAGAAGACCCAGGAGGAGCTGGTCCAAGTGGCTGGGGAGAGGGAAGTCTGGGTCTCCCTGCTTAGGCTGCTGCCCCCGTGACCCCGGATAAGTGGAAGAAGATGGATGGATGGATGGATGGATGGATGGATGGATGGATGGATGGATGGATGGATGGATGGATGGATGGATGGATGGATGGATGGATGACACGTGGTAATTTATAGTTGTTTAACAGTAAAATGATGCTATTAAATTCAGCATTAGATATGCTTTGTTTTGTTGTTCCACGTAGGTAGGTAGGTAGGTAGGTAGGTAGGTAGGTAGGTAGGTAGGTAGGTAGGTACATTTATTTATATAGCACTTTTCAGCACGAGGCAACTCAAAGTGCTTTACAACACAGAACAAAATTACAGACAGAGTTACAGAACATGATAATGAAACAAAATTACAGACAGGTACAAGATACAATGATAACTAATTGTCCAAATAAGCTAAGCTAAACTAAACAGATCTAAGCATGACTAAATGTACAGAACTAAACTAAGCTAAAAGTAAAACTAAAACTATGTAGTGATCCAACATGCAGCCTGTGCCACAAAAAGCACAGTACAGTACAGCATCTGTCTGTTTGTCAGAGTTCTCTGTTGTTATTCTTTGGCCTGGAAGTGAGACGTGTGTTGGTGCTTTGTTTGCACTTCTTTATTTATGTTAATTTAATTTATTTGTAAATGTGACTTAAATTAGATGCAAACAATTTGTATTTATTTTAATTGTATTTTTGTTTTTTAAAGTATTTCAAAAGTGTCTTTTTGTAAAACTATAGTTGTATACATATTTGACACAAATATCTTACAATATCACATAATAAATAGCCATATTTTCAACTTTCCTGTCAACTTTAATTTTTTTTTTTTTACTAAATGACGGTCGGGCGGCGATCGACAAGAACAATCCCTGGATACGTTAGTGTTTTTTCAATGTTATTTGAGGTGAGTCAACAAGAACGAAATGTGTTTCAGTGAATATGGCTGCGCTCATTGAATCTGCTGTAGTTTGTATGCCAGGCAGGGTTGCCAGATAAAAAATGACAAAATATCATATTGTCACTTTAGAATAATTCTATTTTCACCCAAATTATTATATGTGCTGGCTGAGTGAGGTGTGCTTATATTGGAGGGGGGAGGTGGTAAGATTAGTTGTGTGTTGTGATTGGTGAACATGCACAGAAAAAGAGGGGGACTTGACCATAAAACTATGTTATAAAAAGGGTAATTAACATATATCTGGCAACACTGCTGCTAGCCTTTCAACAAGGCGTGTTTGCAGTCTGGAGCACATAAACACATACATCCAAAATGGTGAACACATGGACAGTTGTTTGGACTTACAGTGCTGTTGGGTTACTGCTACATGTTCAAAAGGGTGAGTGACATAAACAGCACTCTGCTATTTGCTATTATTGTTTATCTACTTGCGCATACACAGAACACCTACTGACTGCAACCTTCTGTGGAGGGCATGCGCAATTTCACATGTCTGACTTCCTTTCAAATGCAAACATGAGTGCTTCAAAATCTCCACTCTGAGACCTGGGTTCAGAAAGCTTCAGTCGCAGAGGATGCAAGCGTTGTTGTTGTGTACACAAATGGCTGAACTGCAGAAGAAAATCTACAGATTGACCCAAAAATGGAGTAGTTTAAACAACCCCTTAGTCCAGTGGTGTGTACTATCTGGTGTGTGTGTGTGTGTGGTGTGTGTACCGTTCTTGCAACTGCTGGTCAGTAAGCTGTAGCTGCCCCTTCAAAGTCTGGTACCTGTCCCATCTCAGCAGTCTGGTCCCATCGTAAAGATCTAACTCCCTTTCATGGAGCAACCTGGGAGTCAAAGTGAGGTATAGTGACCTGGAAAACCTCTTCAAATTTACAGATGAAGAAAGCACTAAGATCAACAGTGCAGACCTAAAATAACAGAGCAAATAAAAGACAAAATCAAATGCAGTACCTGGAGAGCACAGACAGGGTTCCAAGGTTAACCCTGTGTATGCCATCGAGGATCAGCATTTTGCCTTCAATGGCAGCAGTGACCAGTGGAGACAGCCTCCATGCAGTGTCTCCGTTGGGCAGAGTGTATCTTTGCTGAAGAAGGTCCCTGGCTGTCATGTCCTGGAAGTTGCATAACAAAACAGAGAGGATTGGCATAAAAGTAATCCAGAAAATGACTTTGCAAATCTATTTCCTACTACAGGTGTGTAAGGAAAGGATGGAGATATTTAAAGAAACAGAACAAAGCTCCTGTACACTGTTACACTTTTAGTAATGATTTACTTTAACATTTCCTAACCCTACATTTTGATGTATAAATTGTATAAGAAGTGTTAAGTTAATGGGAGAAGAAAGAATTTATTTACAAAGAATTTCGTGGAAAGTTTAGATCAAAATCCAATTTAAAAGATTAGTCAGAATAGTGTAAAAAAAAAAAAATTAAAAATAAATAAATAGAAGATGAATAAAAATGGCTCCAGAAAGCAGCAACTTTCTTGCAATAATAAACCGTTTTAATTATCTACCTAAATGATCTCAATCAGCTGCTAAAATTTGAGATCTTCCTTCCAGATAACACCTAATGGCCCCTTTTCTGTTCAGAGGGGCTCTTTTCCATTCAAATTCAAAAATACTTCATTAATCCCAAAGGGACATTAAATGTTGTTGTAGCTCATAATCCTGGTTTTGTTAAAGAGTTGTTATAGATGCTGACGGCTGTGGGCAGGAAGGATCTTTGAAAGGAGGATGATATAAGATAAGATAAGATAAGATAAGATAAGATAAGATAAGATAAGATAAGATAAGATAAGATAAGATAAGATAAGATAAGATAAGATAAGATAAGATTATTGTCCTTAGAAATGGAAAATTTGTTGAAGAGCTGACCATCTGAAATGCTCAAAGGAGGATTCTGTAATTCCCATAGCACAGGTCATCCCTGACCTCAGCTAGCAAAAAATAGCTACCCCCCGATGCATTTATTCATGATTCAGCGCACCCACTTCCTGCTCAATCATGAGCACATAAGGGATGTGAAGAATGTCTTAAATCAGAACTGACATTGCTCCCTAGTCAGTCATTTTTCACTGTCTATAAGCTCATATATGTACATAATGGAATGAAAAGTGCCTCCTCTAAATGAAGAAATAAGAAAAGCTCCCTTTTTTAAATTTTGCTGTAAATAATTTAAAAAAAAGGATCCTGGCAAAGAGAGAAGCAGTTTTTTTTATAAAATTACTTAAGTGTGATGTTTGGTTAAAGCACAAGTCAGGATAAATCTTAACGATAAAAAAAGACAAAACACTGTACCTTATGTAGGAAAAACAAACTAAATTAACTAAGTTTACCTTTATAGCTTTTTAATCCAAAGGTAAAAGCAATAAACTGAGTAACTCAGTTTATACTGACCTCAGATCGAGTGTCAAATGTTAAATATTGGGCAGCTGTGGCTCAGTGGTTAGAGCAGTCATCCTCCAAGAAGACAGTTGGAGGTTCAATTCCACAAGTATGCTACAGGTCAAAGTGTCCCTGGGCAAGACACCCAGTGCCTCATTGTCTCCGATATGTGCCATTATCAGAACAAACAGCTCATACCAGCTGTCAGCACGGCGGTGGAAGGCTGATAGTTTGGGTATGTTTTACTGCCACAGGATCTGGACACGCGGCACTCAATGACCTGTTTACCAAAGTATTCTAAAGTCAGATGTTCAAAAAATAAAGTTTGGCTAATTGTATCATGCATCAAGACAATTATACATTAAAAAAGCAGCAAATCTACAACTAAATGACTAAAAAACAAAACAAACAAACAAAAAAAATGATTCAAGGTGTTATAAGGATCCAGACCTCAAACTAATTGAAATGGTGTAGGGGGACCTCTCAAAAAGCTAACCCTAACCCTAACTCCTACACAACAATGTTAGGGACTGATAAGGCCATATAAAGAAAGTGCTATTTCGTGATTTTGGTGGTAAACTCAGTTTTACGATCAAATTCAGAATCAGGATTAAGATCAGGTTTATTGCCAAGTTTACACACCAAATAATTTGTCTGAGCCATTTTGGAATGGTTCTTGCTCAATAAATAATAAGGTCATGATGTTGTTCTGAGAGTCTATTAATCATTTTAAGACACAGTAATGACCAAAGTGTTTTATTATGACTTACTGTAAATAGTAAACTTAGTATTTTTATTTTAACACTAATAATAAATAATTTTTGTTTAGTTTTTTTTACCTGGTAAAGCATGACAAGCTCAGTGCTGTAACCCAGCATTTCAGCAAACTCTCTCCCAATCACTGACTTGCCACAACCCTGAAAACACAAAATGCTTGCTATTAATATTAGAGAATATAAGCAGCAGCATTAATATTTGTACTGCTTGTACCTTGGCTCCTATCAGGCACATGTCCTTCACCATGTGTGACTGCATCATCGCAGCCAGCAGCTGGGAGTGGCTCGGTGTGTTAATGAAGGTGGGGCTGCTGTGTGGGGAACGCAGCCCTTTGCTGCCAGCAGGAACCTGAAATGACATGCAGAAGCATCGTTCTCATTAAACACCTAGCATTCATTGAAGGAATACATATCGCCTTCAGCCTTTCATGCCAGAGGTTCAAAAATGTTGAAAATTGACAGAGTTGCAGCCATTTTGGTCAAATTTCAAAAATAATGTTATGAAGAAACACACTCACAGTACAGTCGGTGTTGGGAGAGACTCTTAGATACTATCACATTAAATCCTAGCTTATTATCTGTTAAACCTGTTGAGCTATAGCCATTTTTGCCTTTGCTTATGCTAATTAGCTGTGACGGCCATCTTAAATTGGATTTAATTCAAAAGTTAATCAGTTGTAGATGTACTTTCAATGATCACTTTCTGAAAGTTTCATTAAAATCTGTCCTAAGTGGTTCAATAAAAGGCAACTGGACAACTTCTCCTTTTTCTTGAAGACGTTTCAACTCTTATACACTAGGCCTCTTCAGTTCTGATTGTGGGTTGGGAGTTCCAGGCTAATAAGTTATTGTTATGACAATCACAGTAATAGAGCCATTACGATCATATTAGATGATGAACCACCCCCTCCATCTTTAAAATCATTTGGATTGTTGTCACATGTGGATTTTTTTCTACCAAGGCCAGCATGGGAGTTGTTTTAGTCATATGTTAAATGTGTGAATGGTTGTTAAACTGCCTGGAGAGACAAGTCAAAGCTGAACTATATGTCATGACAGAACCTGAAGCCACCTCCTAGATCTAATGTTGTTTATTCATCTTTGATGTACAACGGCTTTTTTCAGCCTTTTTTCAAACCACCTGTCTTCCATTACCTGTGTGTAATTTCACCTCAGTATAAATACAGGTGTTCTATGAAGGTCTCAGAGGTTTCTTACAGAACATTAGTGGCCAAACACCATTGTGAAGACCAAAGAAGACACCAGTCAGGTCAGTGATAAAGTTGTTAAGAATTCTGAAGCAGAGGTAGTTTAAAGAAAAACTTCCCAAGCTTTGAAAATCTCACAGAGCACTGCTCAAGTCATCATCTGAAAATGGAAAGAGTATGACAGAACTGCAAACCTACCAAAACATGGCCGTCAATCTTAACTTACAGGCCGGGCAAGGAGAGAATTAATCTGCCAAGCAGTCAAGAAGGCCATGGTGACTCTGGAGGAGCTGCAGAAATCCACAGCTCAAGTGGGTCAATCTGTCCACCAGACAACTATTATTCATTCACACCATAAATCTGACCTGGACAAGTGGCAAGAAAAAAGCCATTCTTAAAAGAAAGTCATAAGAAATCCTGTTTGCAGTTTGCCACAAGCCATTTAGGAAGACAGCAAAAATGTGGAAGAAGCTGCACATCACCCTCAACACATCATCCCCACTGTGAAACATGATGGTGGCAGCATCATGCTGATTTTCTTCAGCAGGGACAGGGAAGCTGGTCAGAACTGATGGGAAAATGGATGGAGTTGAATCCAAACCAACCAGTAAAGAAAATCTGTTAGGGGCTGCAAAAGACTTGGGTGAGACTGGGGCAGAGGTTCATCTTCCTGCAGGACAACGACCCAAAACATTCAGCCATAGCTACAATGAAATGGTTTAAATCAAAGCATATTTATGTGTTAGAATGGCCATGTCAAAGTCCAGGCCCAAATCTTACTGAGATTTTGTGGCAAGACTTGAAAACTGCTGTTCGCAGATGCTCTCTATCCAGTCTGAGAGCCAGCTATTTTGTGAAGAAGAATGAGACAAACCCAAAAAAGACTTGAAGCTATAACTGTAGCAAAAGTATTGACTCAAGGGGATCAAAAACAAATGCAGACCACACTTTTCAAACTTTAAGTTGTAAAATACTTTTTAAACCATGCATCATTGTTGTTGTATTTCACAATTACACACTACTTTGTGTTGGTCTGTCACATAAAATCCCAGTAAAATCTTTCAGTTTATAGTTGTACAGTGACAAAATGTGAAAAAGTTAAAGGGGTGTGAATACCTTTTCAAGACACTGTATATATAAATACATGGACCATTGCCTGGGAAAAATTTCTTTGAGAAGATTTTACAGAATTTTAATGGCAGACCACTGACTTAGGCTCAGCCTAAGGGCTAAGGACGTAGGAACTCACATCTGGGAGGATCTTAAAGTAGAACCACTGCTCCTACACATTGAGAGGAGCCAGATGAGGGGTTTGAACATCTGTTTAGGAGGCTTCATGGATGCCTCCCTGTGGAAGTGTTTCAGACATGTCCTTCTGGGACGAGATCTAGGGGAAGACCCAAAATATGTTGGAGGGATTTTATCTCTCAGCTGGCCTGGGAACACCTTGGAGTCTCTCCCAGAGAAGCTGGTGGAAGTGGCTGTAGCGAGGATGGTCTGGGCTTCCTGCTAAAGCTTCTACCACTGCAACCAGATCCCGGATAAGTGGATGAAGATGATGACAACAACTGACTTAGAGATTTGCAGCTATAACAGCTGTAAAAAGGACCCAGGGGTATTTACTTGGGGATAAATACTTATGAATGTATGAATGCATGCAATTATTTCTTAACAGAAATGTTTCATACCTTCAAACTGGTAGGTATCTTGAGTGAATCAAATTATTTCTTGAGTGAATCAACTATTTCAAGATAATTACACAACAACCCAAAACAGTTTAACAGTGCCATACCTGGAAGGTGACGTCCTTGTCTGCAACCCGGACTGTGACATCTGCATGTCCTTCAAAGTCCTTTGTTCTGGTCACACTCACAACAGCACTGGGAGATGAGTGATGAAGCCTGTCCAAAAGCTCGAACCGCTGTGAAAACAACCACAAGTGTGCAGGTAAAAAGCAATGCATCTGAGGCAGTGGTGGCTCAATGGGTAGAGAAGTTGTCCTCTAATGAGAGGTACGATTCCTGGAAGCAGTCACATGTCGAAGTGTCCCTGGGCAAGACACTGCACCCCACTGCCTCTGATGTGTGCCCCATCGGTGTATTAATGGGGTTTTAAGCACTGATTAGACTCTATAGAAGGATTTATTCAGATTAGCTTTGTAGAGCTGTAGTAGAGTGCTGTATGAATAGGTGGATGCTGTGTGGATGGGTCAATTAGAGCAGATTGTGTTGTGAAGCACTTTAAGTAGTCTGGTTGGGTCGAAAGACGCTATATAAGTACAATCCATTTACCATCTGCATCAGATATCATACATTAATTAAAACCATGCAAAGATCACACTTTGACCGCTCATTTAGGTGCACTTACACTCAACACGCCCTCAACAGCAGTGTGCCCATCTTTTCTCAAAATACTCTTGTAAGGATAAAGTCTCTGAATTAGCTGCTGGGAAGACAGCATGGGGAAAATGTTCTGCAGCAAAAAGAAAAGAAAAGCATTGAGTTTGTGTTCCTTTTCAAATCCCAGACATTAAACTTTTCTTTCAAGTTTCACCAGAATATGAAGTGCAGAAACCAGATTGTCAACAGGAAAGTCAGGGAGGCCCAAACTAGATGATTCCTGGGAGCATAGCGTCATGGCAAGGGACAGCAGCTGGGACACTCTGACACAACAAGATACAACAGAAATATTTCAAAAATCACCAGGAAGCCATTTTATTTAGCACCAGCTCCTTACATTACCTTTCCGCAGAAACATTTGGTGCTGCAGCATACAGTATCTCCAGCTGGTCCTGCAAATATAAAGATTAAGAGAGGCTACACCCTTTCAAATTATTTCAACTCCAACTCTAAAAACATCAGGACATTGTGTAAAATGTAAATAAAAACAGAATGCAATTATTTGCAAATCTCATAAAACCCACATTTTATTCAAAATTGAACATAGTAAACATATCAAATGTTTAAAAAAAATATGTATTCTTTTTTTCAGAAAAAATATGGTAATTTTGAATCTGACAGCAGCAAGACGTCAAACAAGTTAGAACAGGGCCACATTTAACACTATGAAGCATCCTCTCTTTTTTATCAACAGTCTGTAGACATCAAGGAACTGAGGAGACCAGTTGCTAGAATTTCTGGAGGGGAACGTTGTCTAATGTAGGATTCTACCTGTTCAACGGTCCTGGGTCTTCTTTGCTGGACTTTTTGCTTCATGATGCACCAAAAGTTTTCAATTGAGGCCTTTCCATACTTGAAGTCACAAAGTCGGCTCTCAGTCACCTGTTTGCGTGACGAAAATCGCATCATTTTTGTTCGTGAAGTAGCTTCGTCCGCCCCTTCGTGACACAAGGCCTGGGCCGAACTTTTTGCACCGTTATTGTGCACCGCCATATATGCAAATGCCAAACAACGTGTTCTGTCTCAGTTGGTTTAATTAACATGTCTGGTCACGGGAAGGGAAGCAAAAATGTGTACAAGGACAGGAGAGCTGAGAAGCCAGAGGGAAGAAACCTGTTTTAACAGTGCAGGAGATGGGAGGAGCTCCCGGGAGTTCTGATCCAAGTGTCTTGTGGACTATAAAAAGTGTGTGCTCGCAACCATGTGACAGCAAACCAACTTTGTGACTTCTTATGGGGTATGCTGAAGCCTTTAGTGAGAGGTCTGGACTGTAGACAGGCCAGTTTAGGACCTCGATTCTTCAACTCCCAAATTGATTTTCAGGCCTGTCCTCTTGACTCAGAGATTTCTCCAGATTCTTAAAATATTTGGACAATATTAGAAACTGTAGGTGATGTAATATTCCAAGTCTTCCCAATTTAATCTTGAGAAATATCATTCTGAAATTGTTTCACTATTTTTAGATGCAGTTTTTCGTAGACTGGTGAACCTCTTCTCATCTTTACTTGTGAGAGATTCAAAAATTAATTTTTATACCCAGCCTTAATACTGAACAAGACTATTGATTCAATCGATAGTCATAACTAAGGTAACAAACACCTAGTGCACACTTACACTGACACACAATAAAAAATTAAAGGTGGGGCCTTGAAAAATGTCTATACTTCTTTAGTTTCTGCTATAATTTCATTGCACAACTTCATCTTATCTCCTTATCGAGATGCTAGTGGCGAGAAACTGTTGATGTTGGACAGTGCGCGGGTTCTTGGAGTTCTGACCTTGAACGGAAGGTAATAGATGTCTCTTGCTTGAAAGCGAGAGCGGAGAGGAGGATCCAGCGGGTTGCCCTTATATTTGGGAACAGGAAGACCCAGAGCAATAACTCTAAAGTCCTCACTGACACGGACAATCTTCCAGCTGTCCAGCTCCTCTTTGGTGTGCTCCTGCAAAGGATGAAAACTCATTTTTCAGTCTCTGATGTTTCATTTGTTAGCAAAAGGATGGAGGTACACAGTTTTATGCAACATGCAGAATATATTTATCAGTAATCATGGTGACACCCCTTCCTAATTAAAGAAAGAAAACTGTAGGAGTAGTGTGAAATTTCATAGACTAGGTGTGAAGTTTTAGTTTGACAGTTCCTCCTAAAATATAAAGATATAAAACCACAAAAAAAAAATTGAAGTTTAGACAACACCCATATATGCTAAGGTGTGAAATCTGTCATTGTTGACTACCAACTTGAATAGATTATCAGAATGTTTAATTCTCTAAAGTAGAAGCCTTTGATGATAATGTTTGACTTGTTTAGTTAGGGTGACCTGCAACAGCTTGTCGTAACGCTCAGCTGACATCAGGAAGCGTCCGTCCTCCAGCTGCATCTCTCTGTTCTCCAACAGGTTGTTGAGAACGGGTAGAACGTTTCGCTCTGCCTTTTCCAGCCCTTCCAGGACCAGGACTCTGCCTTGTGTTGCTGCTCTCACAGCGCACTAGAGACAAAATTATAGGCAATCAAATCTAACCAGTCGTGTCTGTTAATTCTCAGAAAGCAAACGGGGTTGTAGAAGAAAATATCATTAAACAAACAAAATCTGCTCCCCCAACTGCAATCATCAGTTCAACCTCAGGTCAAATTTGCCCCATTGTTCAAAATGCCCTTTGAGCTGATCTTATTGTCTATGCTCTAATATTTTTTTAGGATGTCCAAAGCTTATTGTCATACACAGCTGAAGGTGAAAGGGCATTTATGTGTGTGTTTGTTCTTAGTAACAGCAAAATATCTCATGAAACAACAGATTTCAATAAAACTTTCAGAAAGTAATCACTGAGTGAATATCTAAACTGATCAACTTTGGATTTAATCTTATTAAAGATGGTTGCCACAACCTTAGCAAATACAAAAATGACTATAACTCAGACAATTTTACTGATATATTGATATAAAGATTTGGTGTGGTAGTAGCTGAGTCATTCCCAACATGTACTCTGAGCACGAACTGACAGCGAGATCTCTTTTTTAAAATTTTCCAATAACTATTGGAGTCATCTCTGTCTGTTAGCAAAATATCTCATGAACCACTGGACAGATTTGAATGAAACTCTCAGAAAGTAACTGTTTGGACATATCTGGAACTGATTCATTTTTGGAGTCAACCCAAGTCATGATGGCCGCCACAGATGACTGACCTTAGCAAACGCAAAAATGGATGTACCTCAATTAGGTTTACAGATACTGAGCTAGTTTTGATCTTGTAGTAGCATCCACAGCACATACTCTAAGCACTAAAATATCTCGCAGGACCTTATAACATCACAACATTGCACATAACGTCATTTACAAGGTTTGGCCAAAAAGCCTTAGAACATAAAATGGGTGTAGTCTAAGGGTGCATTCACACCAGCCCTGTTTAGTCTGCTTTAATTGAACTGTAGTTCGTTTGCCTAGAAAGTCTGGTTCGTTTGGGGAGGTGTGAATGCACAATCGAACTCTGATGCGGGCCAAAAAAAGTGAACTCTGGTCCACCTAAAAACCTAGGTCTCAGTTGGGTTTAAGTGAACTCTGGCGTGGTTCGAATGCATATGTGAATGCAAGCAGACTGGAGACCGCTCCAAAAGCAGGAAGTGGACTATAGCACAGGGCCTTCTGGGTAAATACAACCAAAATGAACATGTGTTTCTACACTAGCGGGAGAAATGGCTCGTGGTCAGACATGGAGTGAAGAGGTCTTCTGCCTCATCTTCTCATCTTCTGCTCATGCTGAGACCATTGTTGAAAAATGTTTGTTTGGCACATGTACCACAGACAATCCGAAAACCATTAAAATTTGATGCCACTCCAACTTCCAGAAGAAGTTTTTTTTTTTTTTTTGGCGGGGGGGGGGCTCAAAAGGATTTGGCTCGATTGACTCAGTGCAGTGTGAATGTGAACCGCACCAGCTGAAAATGTAACAAATGTTGCAGTTTTGGTCCCCAATCGAACAAGGTCTACTGAACTCTCAGGTGTGAACACAGCCTAAAACTCTGGCATGAAAGGTGGTGGGTGATATGCAGTGCTTCAAGCGATCCCAGGCCTTTTCAAACAATTCATGGTGTTTTAGGAAGGTCTATTTTCCACTACCAATCAGACTTTTTAGGGATGATTTGTTCAGCATCTGTGTATGTGTACATCTCCTCTTGAGCAGAACTCAAAGAGCACATCTGACGTCAAGACACAGGAAACTTTAGTCGTCTGGGCGAACCGCAGAGCAAGAGGCCGTGTCATTAGGTTAACATGTAAATACGTGGCAGGTTGTGTGGGAAGCACAGCTATAAAACTGTAGTGAGGACCAGATGTTCTAAATTTAATTCTTGAATCATTTTCAGCACCAACTCTGTACTCAGATAATTGTTAGAAAGGGTGGCAAGAGATGACGAAACACA
This sequence comes from Kryptolebias marmoratus, assembly GCF_001649575.2. Lineage (NCBI taxonomy): Eukaryota > Metazoa > Chordata > Actinopteri > Cyprinodontiformes > Rivulidae > Kryptolebias > Kryptolebias marmoratus. Next base: position 25,186,285 of record NC_051435.1, on the reverse strand, counting down.
AAATGCGTTTTTGTCATCCAGTTAGAAGGAAAACACTGCAACTGATTCGGAGACAATTACACCTATATGTAAGAGATATTAAGATGCAATAAAAGGATGACTAACAGAAAACTAAGAATTCAAAGACGGGTAATTATCATCCACCAAAAAGCAAAGTTGGGTGATAATGTTTTGTCCTTGTCTGTATGTCTGTTTGTCACCAAAAGATCTAATGAACTGTTTGGTGAACTTTATTGAAACTTTCAAAAAGCAATCACTGGATATACGTCTACAGATGATACCTTAGAAGCATATATATTGGTATAAATCAGTCAATTTTACAAATATTGACCTACACTTGGGGTGGTAGTAGCTGAGACTAATCTCCAGCACATATTCTTCAAACTAACAGATTGTACAAGATCTTTATTTAGTTTTGAAAAAATGCTGTGTAACTACAGCAGTCAGTGACACTGTGTGTGTGTGTGTGTGTGTGTGTGTGTGTGGGGGGGGGGGCAAACTGTGTAGCATCATAATGACATGTTTTCATCAATTTGATTAGCTGTTCTATTTCTGTTTTCAACAAATATCAAAGGGATCAACTAGACTGGAGTAATAGGAACACATCAACCTAATAAAACAATTCAACATCTATTTTTCATCACCTCATTTTCATAAAATGCTTTAAATTCAGATACAATTAGTTGTGTCTTAATCTAATCTAGTGAAACAATTCAACATTAACTCTTGGTCAGAATTTCACATGACATGGAGGTTACTTCATTTTTATTTTTTTAAGTGGTGGGAAGCTTTTTATTACTGTAATAAAGATTTATTTGCAGTGTGGGTTTAAGATAAACTGCCTTAAGTAAGGGTCTGCTAAAGGGAGAGGTGGGACTTAAAATGTCAAAAATGTAACAAGCAGGTATGTGACTGCAGCCTTTATACCAGCTCAAGTTGTGGAATGATGCTGGAATAAAAGAAGGAAGGGCTAAAAAATCAAAAGAGAGGGGGAGGGACAGTGAGTGTACTGGGATTGACACGTTAAACCTGAATATAGGGCTCCAAATTAGCACAGGGCTCCGAGGAATCCTGGAATGTTCCACTTAATACACACACACACACACACACACACACACACAAACACACACCAAACTATCCTCAGTAAGAGAAGCTTTCTAATGTACACCCACACATTACCAGTCCTTAAAACAGTCCAACTTTCATGTTCAGTAACTAAACCCACTTTTTTTTCAAAACTCTGTCTATTGCTTTTTTGTATTTTAAATGAGGTACAAAGGCAAGTAGCTCACATGTGTAAAAAATACCAAGCAAAAACAACATAACAAAAACTAAAATAAAAAAACCCAAAACAAAACCCCAACAAGCAAACAAGAACATAAACCCTCAAGGTGGCAAACATCTGCAAATTGCAGTGAAACTGTATTTTAAGTTTGCTATATCAGGGCTGTACATAGAGATTCAGTCCAAGAGTTCTGACTATAGTCCACTAGAGAGGTGTCAGGTGATGTGGTTGTAGTGATAAATTGTCCTCCTTGGACCAAGGCACCTAGACATTACTGATTCAGTGTTGTACATTTTTCATACAATTGAGTACACATGGAATATTTTCATTTGACATGAAGATAACAGAGTTATAGTCACTATATGAATAAAAACAAAATTAGCCCAATTACCTTCACTCATTCATCATTACAAATATTTCCACATTTCAAAAATAGCAAAACGATTTTCCATATCTTTTTGAACACCGGATTTTTACCCTTAATCATGAAGGCGAGTTCCTCCAGTGCCAGAGAACTCGATAACATGGACAGCCAAGTTTTCAGTTCAGGTCTAGCAATAGATTTCCAGGAGCTGGCTATACTGTATTTTGCCTGTATCAGACTGTAAATTATGTTTGTTTTTTTTGGTCAACCTTGCTTAATCCGTTTTCCGTGGGAAAAATTCCTAAGATACACATTTTGGGACAAGGATTCAGTTTAGTGCCTGTGATGTGTGAAATTTAATCCAAAACTTCCTTCCAAAAATTTTGAATCTCAGGGCATTTCCATAAGCAATGGATCAAAGTGCCTTTATATCCACATTTAATGCATATATCTGGAATATTAGAATAAAATTTAAAGATGAACTTCAAGGTCAAGGAACATCAGTGGCAGATCGCACCATCCGTCGTTGTCTGAGCCAAAGTGGACTTAATGGGAGATGACCAAGGAGCACACTTGTTGAAAACAAATCATAAAAAAGCCAGACTGGAATTTTCCAAACTACATGTTGACAAGCCACAAAGCTTCTAGGAGAATGTCCTATGGACAGATGAGACAAGAATGGAACTTTTTGGCAAGGCACATCAGCTCTATGTTCACAGACAGAAAAATGAAGCATATCAAGAAAAGAACACTGTCATTACTGTGAAACATGGAGGAGGCTCTGTTATGTTCTGGGGCTGCTTCGCTGTATCTGGCACAGGGTGTCTTAAATCTTTGCAGGGCACAATGAAATCACAAGACTATCAAGAGATTCTAGAGAGAAATGTGCTGCCCAGTGTCAGAAAGCTTGGTCTCAGTCGCAGGTCATGGGTCTTTAAACGGGATGACCCAAAACACCCAAGAATGGCTATTCATCGGACTATTCTGAAGTCGCCTTCGATGAGTCCTGACCTAAATCCTATTGAGCATCTTTGGAAGGAGCTGAAACATGCCGTCTGGAAAAGGCACCCTTCAAACCTGAGACAACTGGAGCAGTTTGCTCATAAGGAGTGGGTCAAAATACCTGCTGAGAGGTGCAGAAGTCTTACTGACAGTACAGGAATCATTACACTGCAGTGATTGGCTCAAAAGGTTGTGCAACAAAATATTAAGTTAAGTGTACCATCATTTCTGTCCAAGCCTGTTTTTATGATTTTTTTTTAATTCTGTTGAAAGCATGGTTGAAAAGCAATGTGTGGCTTTCATTTTTTCATTGTCATTGAATTTTTATTTATTGTAACTTCTGTCAGATTCTAGTTATTTCTGTGATCATTGTGGGTTTTTCTTTCATTAAGGAGTATCAACAATTTTGGCCACATGTGTAGATGACCCCTCCCTGGGCTGCCACCTTATCATGGTGGAGGGGTTTGAGTGTCCCAATGATCCTAGGAGCTATGTTGTCAGGGGCTTCATGCCTCTGGTAGGGTCAGCCATGTCAAATAGGTCCTAGGTGAGGGATCAGACAAAGTGCAGCCCAGAGACACCTTATGATGAATAACCTTTTGGATTCAGTTTTCCCTCGCCTGGATGTGGGTCACCGGGGCCCAATTCAGGAGTGAGGCCTAGATGTGGGGCATGCTGGTGGCTGGGCTTTCACGCATGGAGTCTTACCAGGCACAGCTCGAAGAGGAGATGTGGGTCCCCCTTTCCATGGGCTCACCACTTGTGGGAGGGGCCAAAGGAGTCGGATGCAATGTGGAACGGGTATTGGCCAAAGGTGGGGACCTTGGTGGTCTGATCCTTGACTACAGAAGCTGGCTCTTGGGACATGGAATGTCACCTCTTTGGTGGGGAAGGAGCCTAAGTGCAAGGTTCAGAGGTTCCGGCTAGATATAGTCAGACTCACCTTGACGCATGGCTCTAGCTCTGGAACCAGTCTTCTTGAGAGGGGTTTGACACTCTTTCACTCTGGAGTTGCCCCTGTTGAGAGGTGCCGGGCCGGAGTGGGCATACTTGTTGTACCCCTTCTTGGTGCCTGTACGTTGGGGTTTACCCCGGTGAACGAGAGGGTAGCCTCCCTCTGCCTATGTGTAGGGGGATGGTTTCTGACTGTTGTTTGTGCTTATGCGCTTAACAGTAGTTCAGATTACCCACCATTTTTGGAGTCCTTAGAGGGGGTGCCAGAGAGCACTCCCCGAGAGGACTCCCTTGTTCTACTGAGGGACTTCAATGCACACATGGGCAATGACAGTGAGACCTGGAGGGGTGTGGTTGGGAGGAACGGCCCCCCTGATCTAAACCCGAGTGGTGTTTTATTATTGGACTTCTTTGCAGGTCATGGATTGTTCATAATGAACACCATGTTCACCTTAGGCCACAGTTTGATGATTGACTTTGTTGTTGTTTCATTTGATCTGCAGCAATATGTCTTGGACACTCGGTGAAGAGAGGGGCGGAGTTGTCAACTGACCACTGCCTGGTGGTTAGTTGGCTCTGATGATGGGGGAGGATGCCAATCAGACCTGGCAGGCCCAAACATATTGTGAAGGTCTGCTGGGAACGTCTAGCAGAGTCCCCTGTGAGACGGACCTTCAACTCCCACCTCCGAGAGAGCTTTAAACACGTTCCGTGCCTCTATTGTCGAGGTGGCTGACCGGAGCTATGGCAGCAAGGTTGTCAGTGCCTGCCGCGGTGGCAACTTTCGAACCCGCTTGTGGACACTGGCGGTGTATTGGGTCTTTTGGGCCTGTGGGACCCCAGAAGCAACTGATGGGTACCAACAGTCCAAGTGGAATGCAGCTCAGATGGTCGCTGAGGCAAAAACTCAGGTGTGGGAGGAGTTCGGAGAGGCCATGGAGAACGACTTCCGTATGGCTTTGAGGCGATTCTGGTCCATCATCCGGAGTCTCAGGGGGGAAGCGGTGCGCCATCAACACTGTTTATGGTGGGGATGGTGTGCTGCTGACCTTAACTTGGGACGTTGTGGGTCAGTGGGCAGAATACTTCGAAGACCTCCTCAATCCCACCAGCATCTCTTCCAGTGAGGAAGCATAGCCTGGGGACCTTGGGTCGAGATCGCCAATCACTGGTGCTGAGGTTACAGAGGTGGTTAAAAAGCTCCTCGGTGGCAAGGCTCCGGGGGTTAGACGAGGTCCTTAAGGCTCTGGATGTTGTGGGGCTGTCTTGGTTGAACCGATTCTGCAATATTACGTGGACATCGGGGGCAGTCCCCCTGGATTGGCAGACCGGGGTGGTTGTCCCCCTGTTTCAAAAGGGGGAACGCAGGGTGTGTTCCAACTACAGAGGAATCACACTCCTAAGCCTCCCTGATAAAGTCTATTCAGGGGTTCTGGAAAGGAGAGTCTGTCGGACAGTCAAATCTCGGATTAAAGAAGATCAGTGTGGTTTTCGTCCTGGTCGTGGAACACTTGACCAGCTCTACACCCTTAGCAGGGTACTGGAGGGTGCATGGGAGTTCGCCCAACCAGTCTATATGTGTTTTGTGGACTTGGAGAAGGCACTCTACCATGTCCCTCAGGGAGTCCTGTGAGGGGTACTCTGGGAATACGGGGTATGTTACGGGCTGTTAGGTCCATATATGACCAGTATATGACCAGTGTCAGAGCTTGGTCCGCATTGCCGGCAATTAGTCAGGCAGACCCTGGGGACCTCGGGTTTCCGGTGGGAATTGGACTCCGCCAAGGTTGCCCTTTGTCACTGATTCTGTTTATAACGTTTATGGCAGAGGTGCCAAACTCCATTCCTCAGGGGCAGCTGTCCTGCATGTTTTAGATGTGTTCTTGCTTTGAGGGGATCCGTTTTGGTGGCCTTAGGATTGCATCTCTGCTTTTTGCAGATGATGTGGTCCTATTGGCTTCATCAGGCCGCGATCTCCAGCTTTTGTTGGATCAGTTCGCAGCAGAGTGTGAAGCAGCTGGGATGAGGATCAGTGCCTCCAAATCCGAGGCCATGGTCTTTAGCTGGAAAAGGGTAGAGTGCCTTCTCCGGGTCGGGGAAGATGTCCTGCCCCAAGTGGAGGAGTTTAAGTATCTCGGGGTCTTGTTCACGAATGAGGGAAAAATGGAGCGGGAGATCGACAGGCGGATTGGTGCAGCATCTG
>NC_051435.1:25151217-25180292 GCF_001649575.2 Kryptolebias marmoratus | reverse complement strand
AGAACGAGATCGCGAATACAAGCGGCTGAAATGAGTTTCCTCCGCAGGGTGTCTGGGCTCTCCCTTAGAGATAGGGTGAGAAGCTCGGTCATCCAGGAGGGACTCAGAGTAGAGCCGCTGCTCCTCCACGTCTAGAGGAGCCAGTTGAGGTGGCTCAGGCATCTGGTTAGGATGTCTCCTGGACGTCTCCCTGGTGAGGTGTTCTGGGCACGTCCCACCGGGAGGAGGCCCAGAGGAAGACCCAGGACACGCTGGAGGGACTAAGTTTCTCGGCTGGCCTGGGAACGCCTTGGGATTCCCCCGGAGGAGCTGGCCCAAGTGGCTGGGGAGAGGGAAGTCTGGGTCTCCCTGCTTAGGCTGCTGCCCCCGCGACCCGACCCCGGATAAGCAGAAGATGGATGGATGGATGAATGGATGTGTAGATGAGAAGGTGGGAGGAGGATGAGCTTCAGTCAGATGGAGATTTTGACAACTTTTTTTTTTTCTGAAAAAGACAACATGTCCTGACAAGACATATTGTGTGACAGTACCAGTATGCAAACAGGAAACATTTTTAATTTGTAGAACTTTTTGTAAGAAGGTCATAACTACAAACAGCATATTTGTCAAAAAAAATCTCAGTCTCTAGCTACCCCCACACAGACATATCCATGACTTATTTTCCATTCAGCTTACTTAAAGTTTATATATATCAAACAGCTTTCTGGTATAAGTTGCCTTAAAATATTGTGAATAAAACTTGTAAAAATACAAGACTCTACAAAACATGCTTCAAGTCGCATGTACTCAAAATAGTTTACATCCATGTTTCTCAAACTGTGATACAAGATGATACAAGTACCACTGGTGGTACTCAGGATATCATTAGTGGTACTCGGAAGAAATTTTGGGATGAGCTATTAACAAGTTAAATAAAAAGCTCATTAATCATCAAAAGCTGATCTGTAATGCAAAACTAAAAAGCAGAGACAGGCAAAAAGATGAGTGATTTTCACTGTTGACAATAGCAAAGATTAAGGTATATCATAAGAAAGAATGATCTGTAAAGAAGTGTTTATGCCATACTTAGATTCTGCTTGATAGACAAAATGAAAAACAGATTTACCTGGTCTATGTAGAAGGCGGTCCCTGATCGAATCTCCCTCCTCTGCTTCAGGTCAGTCTCTGTGGTGTCCCTGGACAGTGCCATATACTCTACTTCTCGTTTGGTCAACTCCTGGTTAACAACGAGGAGATAAATGAGCTCACATTTAAGTGGCCACATGTGTTTTTATGTAGGACTAAACAACGTTTTTCAGCCCTTTTAACCCATCCCACAACCTGAACTAATGTCCCACATTTTTATTTACTCTACTCTTAAAAAAATCAACAAGGCAGGACAAAGGCCTTTTGAACATTTGTCCTAAAACTAGTGGCAGTGGTTCTTGAAAACTTTATATTCAAAACCGGATTAGATCTGATTTTTTTGCGGCTGTCATTGTGTATGTGGGTATTTGGACTCTATTAATGAAGGCTTCTTGCTGTGAATGTGCAAACTCTTGATAGAAAATGAAGATACTAAGAGTCAATCCACTTCACTGTAATCAGCCTTTCATAAAACAAAACTTCTGTGTTTCTCCACTTGGTGTTAACTTGGGGTTTGTAAATAAACTCAGAGTTTGTTAAATCTCCTTTCTGGAATACCCTCAGGGGCTAAACTTGCATTCAGAGTCTTTGAAGTTGGAAACCAGCAGGAACCAATTTACAGAAGCTGCTATGCTGTATTTTTAGAAGCAGCATCTGCACACTAGGGATGTGGGGCTTTAAGTCCCGCCTACAGCCCCACGCATAATTCAGTTCAATTCAATTCAATTCCAAAAATACTTCAATAATCCTAAAAGGGAAATTAAATGTTGTTGTAGCTCATAATCCTGGTTTCGTTAAAGAGTTGTTATAGAAGCTGATGGCTGTGGGCAGGAAGGATCTCTTGTAGCGGTCTGTCCCGATGTGTCCTCAGTCCTGGTGTCCTCAAAGAGCTCCACCATGTGAGCCTCGCTAGCCTCCTGCGGAGCCATGATGGCTGAGCTCTGGAAGATCAGGTCGGTCTTGAAGTCCTGGAGGATCTCCCAGACCACATGCTGGAAGGGCAGCTTCTGGATGAGCTGCTTGGTGGACTTCTGGTGGCGGTGGATCTCCCCGAGAGCCACGGTACCGGGCCTGTAGCGGTGAGGCTTCTTCACTCCGCCGGTGGTCGGGGCGCTCTCGCTGGTGGCTTTGGTGGCGAGTTGCTTCCTGGGAGCTTTACCTCCGGTGGATTTACAGGCAGTCTGCTTGGTTCTGGCCATGACTGGACTTCAGGGTTCTTCACGTTTAACACTTGTTGTCATGGTTACGCATCATAACAAAATGTCCAAAAGTAAAAAAGGTTTCAGTAAAAATCCTTCCTGCTGCACAGCATCCGATACCAGAGGAAATATTCATCCAAAAAAACTGATTTACATCCAGAAAAAAAGAGGAATAAAGTTTTCAAAAGCAATATCTCAGAATGAATGTAACAGACACTGTGTCCCAATCACTCCAACTACAGCTATCTTGAGCGGCGCAATTTTAGAAGCATGCATCTCTAATCATGGTGTTACATGAGCTTTTCTTTGAATCATGATATTATTAATTACAACAATGTCCTTTTTTTTAGGATTTAAAACTTTCACTGAAACCAGCCGACAGGGAAATGGCCCCATTTCAGCTTCAACTTCCGGGTCCACATCAGAGGTCTCACTGTTCACATACAGAAGTGCCGTCTAGTCCTGGTCCTGGAGGGCCATTATTCTGCATGTTTTAGGCGTTTCTCCACTTTGACACACCCGATTGAATGAATGAGTGATTAACAGGCTTATGTAGAACTTGACGACCTGCTGAAGAGCAGAGAAACAACTAAAATATGCAGGACAGTGGCCCCTGAGGACCAGGATTGGACACCACTAACAAACAGTCTTTGGAAACACCAGACTTTTTTTTTAATTCCTTAGCTGTATCACAAGACATCTCAACAATGCCATTCTTTAACTTTTAGGGGAAAGTTGGAAAATACTGCAATGCTTATAATGAGAAAGGCATGTTGTTATCTTTTAATATGACCTTTTACAACCAGTCCCAGCTGCCCATTTATTATTACCCCATAATAAAAGATACCTGATTTAATTGCTATTTAATGTAAATATTGATCAGAAATGTGGTTCTACAATGTTTTTAACTAACTGCAGCTGTTTAGCAGTTTACATTTAATTTACATTTACCTGATTGTTTACTTATTTATAAAAAAAAACACAAAATTTGGTAATTTAAAATATAAAGTTTTGCATGGAAGCTACTACAAATGGCTGAAATGAGTTCTGTCTGGCACAACATAAATAAATAAATCCATGTATTCTGGGCTGGAGCACTTTCTTCTTTGTTATATCCAAGTTCAGCAGAAGAAAATTACGTCAAACAACTGATATCTAATTTTTATTAATTAATGTGAAACAGATCGTTTGTTTCTTATTTTATCTTGATCTTTTTTCTTCTCTAGGTTTGTGCGAGTCATGTATTACATTTATTAGCACTGGCAAACTATTTCATTCACATCATGTCTTATCAAGTATTTTCCTAAACACAGTGTTTAGTGTGTGAAAAATGTCAGCACTCACAAGGTACTGCATTGCTACGGATCGTCTCAGGGGTCCTGGAGGTCCTATAAGAAAAACATCTTGGCCTAAAAGGTCTTTCTGCATGATCCATCGAAGGTGCTGAGCCACCATCTGTGGCAGGGAGTCTGAAACTAGGAGCGCCAGACAGGGAAATTATTTTATTATGCCAGCATACCTCAGGTATCACTAAATAGTCAAAAGGATTCTGAAAATTCAATACATACAGTATTTGAGAGGAACAAGTTCTGGATTCTGGGGTGTTTTGAGTTTGTAAATGATCTCACCGATCTTCACTGTGTCACCTACAAAAGAGAGAAAGGGTGAAAAAAAAAATACTGTTATACTCATTTTCTACAGCTATTTGCTAGAAAACTATCCAAAGACTTCTTTGTAAAAAAATATTTTAAAACAAAGCATTTTCTAAAGTCATTGTTTCCAAAAAGTTCCTTAATGTATTTTAATCTGGTTCATATAAAACTAATCAATGTTTATTGTGAAAAAGACCACATGTATGTTGGGTAATTTCTCTTGGTTAGAAAATACTGAGAAGTTTAAACAGTACAGAGAAAATGATTTTATGAGAATACATCTTCCACTGGCTTTTCCTGAGACAGATCAAACTGTCTGCTTGGATAAACAGCAACAAACACTTGTTTTTTTTTAGTAGAAATACACTTTCTGAACCATACAGTGCTTTTGTATAATATTAACAATTGCTGTGGTTTCCCCTTTTTAGCTGAAAGAGTGAAATGGAATTGGTTGACAAGATAGTAATGATGCATGGTTTGGAGATTATGGGACTAACAATTAAAAGACTAGCTTTTCTTGAATAGATGCATATCACCCCCTGCTTTTAATGACGTGGTCTTAATTTATGATGGCTGCCACAACCACATTTTGCCAGATGTTTTAAAACTCAGTTCTCAGTGATTACCACACAAACTTTACCTCCTTAGGGATCAAGCCCATGGAGGCAAGGGAATGAAACTTCGAACCAGCAGTATTTCCGTGCTTCCAGCGGAGCATGAAACTCTATTGAAACTGTTCTGCTTTTTTTATTATTATTTTCCATAATATTTATTTTTTATTCTACAAATAAAAGTCATACTGCAGTCTAAACCATAAGGCATCTTGAGATGACAGCTACGCAGTTGTAACTACAGCTTGTGTGTGTGGATCACAAAAATACTCAGATAGGCACCAGCTCCCCGCGACCCTTAATGGAGAAGTGGGTAAAGAAAATGGATGGATGTCCACCCATGGGGGTGCTATCATTGGGGCATTTTGCATTTTGTCCTGTAACTTCTAAACCAAAAATTACGCAATTTAAAACCTTGTATCTACACATTCCTTGTAGAGTTATGTTCCATGGAAGCCCAGCCCATTTTTGACAAAAAATATATATATTATTATCATTACCATTTATTATCAAAAATGTGCAAGTTATGCTTACACAAGTATTTAAGGCTGGCTGGCTAAAAACATGTTTTGGTTACATCTTGAAAACAACAACAGTCGATGAGATGAAATTTAGACTGCTGTTGGGGAAGCCAATTCTGAACTACTGGACCAAAACTGACAAACACTGAGCCATTGAAGGCACTATAATCTATGAAGACTTTCATGCAAAATAGTTATTGGATGTTGATGAAATTTGCTATGATTTTTAGGATATTGCCTTGAGGTCAGACCTAAAAGGTCATAAAGCTCAAATTCTGGGGGTATGGCTTATTACATCTCAAAGAAAAATCTTTAACAGAATCAAGCTTATAGTCAAAACTGTCAAATTTTTGAAAGGAAAAATAAAGTATGCTACCTGCTATATAACAACAAAAATCTACTTGCATCAACCTATAGGTGGCACTAATATTATGGCTGAAACATCTAGAAGAGCAGCCAAAAAAAGCTTATCAGGAAAAGTTGTTTTGTTGTTAAATGACCGAGTTATGTTTATGCAAGTTTTTGCTTGCTAACTAGCTTTAAATTAAAATAGCCATATCTGATCATAAACATCAAATTCATACCATAGGTCCAGTTTATGTCCTTTGTTTCATGTTTACCTGACTCTAGGGGGTGGGATAAATCTATCTGAAAAATGACCACACCGATTTCAACCAAATGTTATACACGTGGTTAGGATCACAACCTGAGCCGTTTCTTCTGATAAAGTAATAATTGGCAAAAGTGTGCATGGATTATGGATCATACAAAAAAGAAATAATAATAAGAGTAAATTAGCACAACTTTTTCGAGTTACTGGTGTTTTCCAGGCTGACTTAGTCAAAAAGTTTGATTTTTGTTTGAATAGGTTCAATCATTAGCATTTATTTTTTCATTTAACAGTACGCAATATGATTAACATTTTTTTCTTGTTAAAATTGTTATCCGAGGGGCACAGAAGAAATCGTGAATGTACACAATGCTTAGCCGGTCAGTGATTTTATTTTCAGAATTTCCTGACAAGCTGGTGATCTTTGGTGAATTTCTGCATGTTTAGAGACATTACAGACAGTTCAATTATACTGACGTGCAGTGAGGATGAATGGCATCTAGGATTTTGATCCACCCTTTTTAGAAGCCTTGTCTAATTTTGAAAACGTAGTATGCAGGTCAGACAGAGTACCTGCTCTAGTACTTAGAGGCAAAGAGATACACGTGTATATTTTTAGGGTTAACACATTTTGATCATTATGTTCTAAAATAAAACTAGCATTATCAAGTACTTTATATCGACGTAATTGTTGAATTGAAATGAATGTGTTTGTCGAAATCACTTCACTATAAAAATAGACCATATTTGCTAAATATTCAAAAATGTGCGTAAATATTTCTGTCTTTTATGTTACACAGAGAGAATCCTGATAAAAAGTTGTTCAGGAGAAGTTGTGTATTTGCTAAAATGAGCCAGTTACATTCATGCAAGTTTTATGAATTGTAAATAAATTTATTGTAAAAGTTGATAACCCCTTCATGAGTAACTGTACCTAATCCTATATATGTACACCACTAGGAAGCACTATAACTGTGAAGAGTTTCTATCAAATCATTGGACAATGGAATGAAAAGCAAATCAAAGAAACATACTTACAACATTTTAGTTGTTACCTCCAATATGGCAATGGCTACTTAAAAACCTGTGTGTGGCCTATCAGCAAGAAAAACAATGTGATTTTAGTAAAAACAATTCTCTAAAAATCAGAAATGTGCCCAATGGTGTCAGGATTTGGGTTTTGTTTGGTATTTTCTTTGAGCTTCTTTTGGGTTTATTTAATCAATCAATCAATCCTCTTTATTAGACACAATTATGGTCCATAAACAGACAGAACAATAAAAAATGAAGTAAAATAGAAATAATAAAATAAAATAAAAATAAAATAAAATAATCATTCACTGACATATAAACTAAAACGCGAGTGATTCCACAAACTGGAGAAGAACCTTATTGAGCTATGAACAGGATTGATCAAAGTCTGAATGATGCTGTTTGCAGAGTCTGTTCATCTACACATACAGTACATCTGTGCATAATGTTTCGAAGCACAGCAGCGCAAGTTGGTACATTGGCATTCACAAACATCTGACTGGCACGGCTCCATCGCTGCGCTCTAAGGAGCATCCTCGTGCCATCATTATAAGCGACCTGAAATTTATTCATACTGCTTTTCCTGTAGCGCCGCCACAGGTGGGCTGTATACATTGGAGTACAATATGCTTTGAAAAGTGCAGTTTTAACAGATACTGAACACATGGAGAACTTCCGAAGAAGCATATTAGCTTGTACATATTGAATACAATGCTGCCTGTGAATATCTCTATCGTCAGACAGGTCAGTGGTGATGTAACGTCCCAAATATTTGACCTCATCAGTGACCTGGAGGATGCTACCGGACAGGGTGAAGTCGGGGAAAGATAATTTGGTATCTTCTTTGCTCTTGACAATCATGATGTTGCTCTTTTTTGCATTGTATTTAATATCATGCTGTAACCCATATTAAGAGCAAACCCTTACCAGTTGCTGCAGACCAGCACTGTATGGACAAAATAACACAAGATCATCAGCATACATCAAGTGGTTGATGGTTCTATTACCAACCCGACAGCCAGTCCTACATTGATTCAACAGCTTAGATAAATCATCCATATATAGGTTAAAAAGACAAGGAGACAAGATGCTACCTTGTCGCACACCATTACCCACATAAAAAGAAGATGATACAGAGTTTCCCCATTTTACCGACAATCTCTGGTGAGCATACCAGTACACTAAAATTCTTAATAAGTATTTTGGAACTCCTCTCTCGTGTAATTTGTAAAACAATTATTCATGAGTAACATGATCAACTGCTTTTGATGAATCTATAAAACACATAAAAATTGGAGTATTATGTCTCTTGTATAGATCTAAGATTTCCTTGAGAGCAAAAATGCACATATCGGTGCCAAGTTTTGGTTTAACACCAAACTGATTATCAGATGTGGCTATAAACGCCTCGATTAACAGAACCCTCTCCAAAACTTTTGATAAAATACTGGCCAAAGCTATGGGCCGATAGTTGTCTTTGCTATTTATTTTAACAGCCTTATCTTATACAATAGGCACTAAAATCACAGACAGCATAGAATTTGGTAAAATGCCATAAATTAAAAACCCAGTGAAACAGATAGCCAACAAAGGAAACATTTTCCTACTCGCAAATTTTAAGTGCTCAGTAGATATCTTATCTGCACCACATGCTTTATTATTTTTCAGCTTCAGAACAATATCACTAATTTCCTGTGACAAAATAATAACGTCTTCATGCGTATCTATGTTGTCCATCACAAAGGGATTACTCTTACTACAATTAAACAGTTCATAATAATGTTTCTTCCATAAATTAATAATTTTGTCTGGTCTGGTTACACCATCAATGTTTGCTGGCAAGGATGTTTTTAAATAGTTGACTTTTTTAATTTTTTTCCAAAACTCAAAAGGACTATTAAATTGAAATTTTCTTGCTAATGACTCAGATTTAAGTGCATTTTCATTCCTCTTAAGAAATCGTAAGGCATATTTAAAATTTGCATTTGATCTCTTCTTGTAGTCAAATAGAGGACCATATTTAGGTTTGCCAGATTCAGCCCATAGTTTGAAAGCCCTTCTGGCCTCTGCATAAAGCTCTTTAACGTAATCATTCCACCCTGGCTTTACTTTGTGCCTTTTAGTTTTATTCAAAGACCTACCTGAAATTAAAAGGGATTCTACAATCTTCTCATACAGTGAGCACAACTCTTTGCCGTGTTGTTCATTTTTACAGTTACTTTTTGGCAAAACAATATCATTCAACAAGATTTCAGAGTGGACGTGGAACACATTAAGATCCTGCTCAGTCAAATTGTCCCAATATATTTTTTCTTCTTGTGTGTCATTATTCATGGGCAAAATATCTGATGAGTCGCCCATTTTTATAGACAAAGAAAAAGGGATATGGTCAGATGTTGCAAATTCATAATTAATCCTGATAGACTCTAGAGAGTCATGTGCATCTTCAGTGCAGATACAGTGGCCTAACCATGATGTTGTGTGCCACGCTTCACTGATGTAAGTGTAGCTACCAACAGGCAAAAGTATTTTACTAGAGAGAATCAACTCATTAGTGGAGCAAAACTGCTTTAAGTGATTGGCAAACAACGATTTACAATCTCTTACATCAGCATTCATCTCACCCACAATAAATAAACAAGTGGCTGGATTATCCTGGATAAATGACACAACATATGCCAGCCTATTAAGACATTCATCTTCAATCTCTGGATTTTTGTAAGGTGTATATATATTCAGTATAATGAAGTTTTTATTTCCAAAACTGAACTCAAGTCCTATAGCCCAATCAACGTCCAGCCTGATCACTTTAATCAGCTGATCGTATCTTTTATGCCACAGCACTGCAACTCCACCGGAAATTTTGCCTAACACCCTAATACAGCTTCTTTTATTTTGTTATTTAGTTGTCTGGGTTTTGTTCAGTCTTTGTTCTTTGAGTCTTTGTTTCTTGTCATTTTGCTCTTGACCTCAGTCAGGACTTGTTTGCCTGCCACGCCCATCTCCACCTGCTCACAATTATAATCCCTCACCTGAGCCCACTTCTTTAAAACCCGGTCCTCTCCTCCACCTACTCGCTGGTTCATTGTTTGTCCTGTCATCCTAGTTGTCTTGCTCTCTTCGTGTTTGCTTCGTTCTATGGATTTAGTTTATGTTTTGTATTGCTGCCTCGTCAGCTTTTTGTTTTTGTTTCTTTTATTTTAAATAAATTATTTTATTCTTGGACTTAAGATGAGTCTGCACATTGGGTTCGCTGCCATCTCCACTCAACCCGACAAGTGGAACTACAGTTACTACTATTATTACAATTACAATTAGGATGAATTCCCTAAATGACCCTAAACATTTTTTTTTTTTTTTACCCAATTCCAATTTTTTGATTCACCGTGACACATATTACATTTGTTCATGGCAGCTTGAATGTGACAAATCTGATTTTTTCATATCCAACCCAGGTCTGAATTGGATCCATATGATTTTCCAAGACACCGCAGTCACTGTCGGCTTCGACTCGCCTCCGCACAGAGGCAGCAGCCACAGCTCCAAAAAAGCTTGTCGCTTTTCTTCTTCTCCGGTTTCTTTTATCTTATACTGTTTGGATGAACTATTGACCCCGACTGGACAGCAACTTCAGAATCAAGACACACACGCTAACACTCGCAGCGTCCATATTTACTTCTGTAAACTCAGTGGAGGATTTGAAGTGAGTACATCAGGAAATAAAGAAAAGAGGAAGATCACAGTGATGATTGGATGTGGCAGTCTCCTTAGGAAGCAACTAAAAGAAGAAGAAAAACTGAATTAAAAAAAAAAAGCAAAGTAAATGTATATTTTCCATATATTTTTCTTCCTAATTTGAGCCTGTAGTTTGCACAAAACTACAAAATAAATCTGTCAATTTTAATTTATTTTTTAAATTCCTTTATGGTTGTTGTAGTGACCCAGAGATGCAGACTCCACCAGGACTCAAATGTAAGAAAAGGATTTAGTAAAAATAATCTAAATTAAAACAGTGCAGCAAAAAGTACAAAGCACTAAGGAAACCATGAGGAGCACATGAGGGACCAGGCAGGCAAACACACCAAAACCTGACAGAATTACTGACTCAACACGGGACCTAGCACTTTCAGTGTTCAGCTGAGGGGTGGCCCCTTGAAGAACTTCTCACTATCAATACACAACTTTGGAGGCTGATCCTACCCACTTCTTGCAATACTGACCCATTATATTGGACTACTGCATATACAACTATAGAGATTTTTTTTTCAACTGTACTTCTATTCATCCTTGAACTATACCAAGTAAAAAAAGAAAGGTAAACCATGTTAAAATTCAAATTCCGGGGATTATTATTGTCATGAACTTCTACTGTTGTCACAAAAACTGCCAAAACTTTGACATATTGTTAGAGATTGCCATGAAATTTTCAGAAAATGTTCTATGATGAATGCTCAAAAGTTTTTTTCAGTGTTTAGAATTATCAGTTAATAATAATTAGTTATTAATCAGTTATTTTTAATTAATTACCTGGTAATAAACCTTTATTCACCCCAAAGACTGAGTCTGTTACTGCAGCAAATATTATCATTAACATTTCTACATTTTCCTGCTGGGAAAAAGGATGTGCTAACAAATCAAATACCTGTACTATCTCTATTCCAAAACTTAACCAACAGTCTATTGGATTTTTGAAAAAGTTTTTTTTTTTTTGCATATTCAGGAAAATCAAGCAGCTTTTGTTGGAGCACAGCTATCTCTCAAACAGGAAGTAAACAACTAGATGACAATTGGAATTTAGGGTACATTCTCCATCATAACATTTATTTAACCAGGTAAAAAAAAAACTCTACTATCTCTTTCAAAAGGGACCTAGCAAGAATCCATTTATGATTAATGCAGATTCCCATTATTCCAATCCACTTGCCAAGAAAAGCTTTTTTTGGAAGGGAGGGGCATACTTTTTGTTAAAGAAAGAAATTGTCACAAAGTCATTGAAATAACTTTAAACTGACAAAAGTAACAAGCAGAAAAAAAATTTACTTAAATCAACTAATGAAAATCAGACATGGTTTTTGAATTTTGGTTCAACAGAATTATTTTAAAAACAGCAATGAAACTGGCCTTGACAAAGACTGGTGCGCCCAGAAGAAAATGAAAATAATTTGACCTTCGGGACATATTGATTTAAGGTGTTTCCTGTAATCAGCATCACAGGTGTCTGCCTGTTTAAAGGGTGAAAAGTCGTCATCAAGCTGTTTGGTATGATTCTGTGTACCACACCGTACATGGAGCACAGAAAGTTAAGGAGAGAGTTGCCTCAGGAGCTTAGAAAGGAAATTATTTACAAGCACGAAGCTGAAACATGCAGTCTTGAGAAGGCAATGTTCAGATCTGAGACAGATGGAGCACTTTGCTCATGAGGAGTGGGCCAAAACACCTGCTGACATGCAGAAACTGCTTGATTGCAGTGATTGTACAACAAAATATTAGGGTTTGGGTACCATCCTTTTTGTCAAGCCCGGTTTCATTAGTTTATTTTTGAAATGATTTTGTTAAAAAAAAGTTCTTATAGTTTGTTTTGTCCGTTTCAAGTTATTTCAATACCATTGTGTGTTTTTCTTTCTTTAACGACAAAAACAGATTTGTCCGTGTCTGTATGTACTAATAACAAAAATGAATGACCTTTTACCCAAACCTTAGATCCAATCTTACACACTTCAACTAATTTGTTTTAATCTGCCTAAAAATACATAAACTCTGTTTGTCCAGAAAGATCAAGCCGATTTCTACACATAAACTGAACTGTCAGTGTTGCATACAGTTAAAAACTATATACCAATCAAATTAAACAAAGCTGCGACCTCCGTCTGCTGTGGCTGTTGTTGAAGCTGGATTAAAGATGACAGGATACCTGAGGATGTGGTGAGGAATTTGACCTCATGGGTCCTCCAAAGCCAGCCGTCTCGTCCCAGAACTGAACCCAGAATGTTCCGGACTCTTCTGGCAGCCACAGCCGCCGCTGAGCCACTGCGCAGTAACTGGGAGCTCATCCCTCAGATGTTTGTGTTTGTCGCTATAAAACAAAGAAGTACAAGTGGGAAGTCACACTACGGTCTGCGGCTTTATTCCCATTTCTGGACATCTGTCAGCTCATTCTGAGAAGTACAGAACCCGGAGGAAAATAACGGAAGAACAACGTGGTCCCACACCAAAGTCTTCCGTCGGAGTTCAACCGGTTAAAGAATAGTTCCGCTGTGTTTAACGTATTAATAAAACATGACTCTAAATGTTATAACCATCGAAATGTCAACAATTATTAAAACATAAAAATCAACTTTTCTACTTAACAAAAATAAATAGAACAAATAAATAAAAAGGACAGACAATGTATGCTTAACATGTTCAAAAAGATTAGGAAGAAGCATACAAAAAATGTATTTAATCTGACCCATTCTCTGTTACTTAGAAACTAAAAATTGTCTGTTTACTTCCTCTTTTACCCTATCATCAGTCCTTCTTATAAACACTAAATATAACATTTTGGTTATGTTACCCTAGTAACAATTCAAATAATACACACAATTAGAATTATTTATACATACAGCTTGGACATATTCTCAGCTCATTAGTCAGTCAGCTTCACTGCACATACACAAATCCAAAAGGTTTCTATTTTTGTACCAGCACTTTGAATTTTCCCCTAAAATTACAGTAACAGTAGGTTAATTTATTGCTTTATACATAAACTGTACATGAAAATGAACTAGATTGGTTTTATTATTTGGGATTTTAAGAGTAGTGGATTTGTAGGATATCTCTAAAACTATACTGTTTTCCAGTTTGTTTGTTTTTAATTTTCCATACATACATTTTTTGCACTTCTACATAGATTGTGCTTTTTTAGCCATTCATATATCAAAATGTTTGACTCATTCAGCAGATGGGTGTCATAACATCTTCATGAATCAAACAGCTTTTCTTGGAGCACATGACTTAACTTGCAAATATTTCCCCATTGAAGTAATTGAGATCAGTTCAGCTCCTTCAAAAACATTGTTTTGTTTGAAATCTGCATCAGCATGGTTGCTTTATTTTTTGTTGTCTTTAGCTACCATTCTGCTAGTTTTAGCATTTAGCTTAGCTAGCTTCTTTCAACTGTTGACTATTCTTTTGCAGCTTTAGCACTGTGACACTGTTTTGCTTAGTATCCTTTTAAGCTTGTTTTTTTGCAACTTTTAGTTTTCTGTTTCCTTTATCATTAAGCCAGCCTTTTGCAGCTTTTAGCCTCTAGTTAGGCTTTTGATACAAGTTTTTAGCAACCCTCTTTCTGTTCGAGCTTTTAGCTAGCTTTTTTGCTACTTTTAGATTTTAGCTACCAGCTTGCTACTTTTAGCTTTTTGTTAGCTTCTTGCTATTCATAGTTTTTACCTATCATTTTCCTACATTCAACACTTTTGTTACTTTGAGCTTCATTTAGCTTCAAGTTGTTCTTCTTCTAACTTCAGTTTTTTTGCAGACATTTGCAGACTCTCAGCACTCCATATTCTGCGTGTTCACAGAAAATTGTATTTTGTCATTTTCATTTAAATAAAACAAACTGGATTAAGACGATGAAGCCAGTTCTTGTTCAAACTGCAGCTCTATCTGAGCGCACGTGACAGTGACAGACCGCTCGCGAGCCGCGCGCTTCTCAGCTCCTCTGATGTTTATCACGTGGAGCGCTGAGAAGCTCAGCCCTTTGAAAGAAAGGAAAAGAGCCTGACGCCGAGGGAGGACGCGGGCAGCTCTCCATCTGCTTCTCCGTGTGCAGACGGGTGGTGGAGAGTGAACCAGGCTGAATTCCTCCACAGTGGCCCCCTGACTGGCTGTTTGTCTCCCCCGCAGCGGACAACGAAGCAGAGCCTGAGATTATGGACGATGTGTATCAGTACAGCCGCAGCCTTGCCTGGGAGGAACTGGTTAGTACCCACCGCTTCTGTCTTTGCTCATTAATCTCTTTTTTTTTCTTCCCAGCATAGAAAAGCGAACAGATAGATTTCATGAAGTGAATTTGCTGCTTCAACAGTGAGTTTTTGTCTTTGTTTCTTCTACTGTTCGTGCGTAAAGCGCCTTATTGTCGATATCTGTATACTAGACTGGAACTGTGAGGCGTGTTTGTGACTTTCGGAAATTTAGTTTGCCGAAAAACAATTAGTATGATATAGATGAAGGTATTTTAAAACAAAAAATATAACTCCAGTTCTTGGTTTTTATTTCTTCGCCAAGCCTTTTTGGAAACTTGGGAGGAAATTAACTTTAAGTGCCTTGTCTCAGCCAGTTTCAAGTAATTGGATTAAAAATGTAAACATTTAGGTAAATAATGTATTTTAGGGTAACGTATGCGTACTAGAAGTCTTGGAAATGTTTGTCCGTGTAGTATTCTAACATGACATGTAAAGAAATGTAGGTTTATTTTCAGCATAAGGCTGTATTGATTTGAAAGGGAAATCCAGCCTCCTTTGTGGGTCTGTCATGTCGCGGACATGGAGCTCCTGCTCCTGCTCCGTCCCCCGCACGCGCATCAGCCCACGCGCTCCTCACGATCCATCCTTCCCGTCGAGGCGCAGGAAGATGACGGCGAGGAAAGACACCTCCCGGCCGCTCAGCGCCTCTCGTCTCCAGCAGCAGACGAAGGAGAGGAAGGGAGCTGCGGAGCGGCAGCTTATGGCTAACCCCGCCTGCTTCCATCGACAGGAGGCAGAGAAGCCAGGGCCCGTGTCCGTGTCCGTGTCCGCGGCGGGGGTCCATGCCCATGTGATCGGGGCTGTCGCCGGCTCCGGCGCTGCGGACGAGTCCTCTGACAGCGATGCTGAGCAGGAAGGGCCCCAGAAGCTGATCCGGAAGGTCTCCACTTCTGGACAGATCAGGAGTAAGGTAAGAGATCTGTGTTCCTGTGGGAGGATTGGGGGGGGATGTAAAATCGGCCATCATGCTCGAGCAGGCAGGACTGAACACTTGGGGTAAGAGTTGTGTGACAGTGGATTGCTAAAACCTGTTGCACATAGTCATGTTACCCCTGGTGATCCATTTGTTTTTTTTTAA
The DNA here is from genome assembly GCF_001649575.2 of Kryptolebias marmoratus. Classification (NCBI taxonomy): domain Eukaryota; kingdom Metazoa; phylum Chordata; class Actinopteri; order Cyprinodontiformes; family Rivulidae; genus Kryptolebias; species Kryptolebias marmoratus. The sequence goes on along the minus strand of NC_051435.1, from coordinate 25,164,461 downwards.
ATTCAGCTTTAGAAAGACCTGATTACTTCTTATTATGATCACAAGTTTGCATCAAATATTAAGTCAATTATGTTGAACATAGCCAGCAAATCATGAGGGAAATTGAAAGATTCTTTGAAGAAATGCCTTTCATGTCTTAGACTAAGATTATCTCCTGATGAAAAATGGAATAGAATAGAATAATCCTTTATGTGTATGTCAGTGGGTACGTTTCAGTCTGTCAGCAGCAAAGTGAAAGCAAATAGAAGTACACAGAATATACAACGTAATCACACACATTAATACACACATTACAAACAATAACAACAAAAAATAATATAACAGAGTTAGAGCCATTGTGGTCAAACCTCGTGCGATTTCATCCAGCATTGATCCTGTGAGATGTGTTAGCAAAGGTGTGACGAGAAAAAAAAATACATACATGCTGACAGAACTTGTAGTTAAAAGAAATGTAATTTTCAGAAGTCTATAAAACAAAATGGTGGAGGGACATGGACCTGCTGGGGGCAGTAAAGTATGGGGATAGTTTTGTTTTTTGAAAACTTTGTTTGTCAAACACTTTAAACATCAGCGCTTTGTAAATTTGATTAAATTTAAAGGTTTTTGCAAATTTACGTTTGTGCTCCAGTTAAAATGACAACAAATATTTAACTTGTTTAGTCCTGTTAGATTCTTTTACATGACAGTCAAACTATATATGTAGTGACAAAGTTAGTCCTGCTGTAAATAGAACCGAGTAAAACCCATTATTATTACATCAAAAAATCTTAAGGCTAAAAGGTTTTTAAACCACTTTATTGAACTGTCAGCAACTGTAGCAGAAAGAAACCTACATTATACAACAAGCACACTTTTAAAATATGTGGGAAATGGGATTCAATTTTTGCTCGTGTTCATTATATTTGTCTTTTCTTTTTGTTGTGTTTTCAGTTTGAACCATAGACTGTATAACATACAGTCTATGGACTGATTGATTGAGTTTATTCAGTAAAAATAATGCACATACATTTATAAATAGTACATACATTAAAAATACTTGGATGGCACAAGAAAGTGACACTTATTGTGGTCCAATATTCCTTTGTATAAATACAGTCTATGGTTCCTACCAAATGTGTATTCTTTATGTGCCTATTCCTGGTCTTGTTCCCTGTTTCTGTTGTATTTGCGTGTTACAGAACCATATACAGGCTTGGCATATTTACTACAGCATTTTGGGTCATTTTCTGCATCTCCATGTGAATGGAAACATTTCCAGAAACAGTGCCATGTTTATGAGGTTAGTTTTAAGAAATGACAAATGAAAAGACTGTTCTGAAACAAACAAAAAAAAAAGGATTTCTGACACGGCCTAAAACTTCCACAGCTAAGCTCACCTGGCACACTTATCCATTATACTGTAAACAAGTGACATCCTCCCACACCGAAGGACCCACTGAATTATTGGCTGCTACGCTCCACCTACATTATTTAAGGTAAAATGGAGGGCTACAAATTTTATATTCGAATTCCCTTGCTTATTTAATCAAGCTAGCTGAAGATTTTACTGTATAAGATGTTATTTGAGTTTAAATTTAAATTCTGTCTGATCAACATTAATCTGCTGCCTCTGCAGTTATAGCAGGTTTCAAAGTATATAAAAGTCAGTTTGATATGAGTCATGATGTAGAGTACTCTCTGCCTTGCAGCAATACACACAGTACACACACTGAAGGGATGCTAATTACGTTGGTCGGCAGAGAGCTCAAATGGACAAGATATGTTCAGCCAAACTATATACAGCCCATTCTGGGTCACTCCAGAATCATTTCATACAGCTATCACAACAGTGGAAAGCACTTCTGCTGTAATTGTGTTAGTATGATTAGCATCTTGACATGACTTGACTGACTGGTGTGTGTGTGTGTGTGTGTATACTGAAAGTTCCTAATAGATCACACAGACACTGAGTCACTGAGTGTTGTTCCACTGCTCTGTTTGCTCAGCACTGGACCGTGTGGGCATGCATGTGTGTGTGTGTGTGTGTGTGTTCGCGTGCTCACCTCCTCTTTGTCCGCTATCTCTCTGGTTCTTTGGTTGCCATGGACAACCACATCTTTTGTGCCTTATTGGACTCAGTTCCAGGCTGTCTGGACCAGTTAACGGGGGGGGCATGTGTGGTCTACTATCATTTTCTTGGATATACCTTTGATTTGTTTTAATTTAAGTCTGCAATGCAAATGTTTTTACAGCAAAGCATGTCAGTAAATCAAACCAGAAAGAGGAGAAGAAAAGACGGAAAGCTGGCTGGCTGGCACAATTTCATAACTTCATAAATCAGTTCTGGGCCTATCATTCATCGAATGATTGCATATGCATATTGCTTGCTGTCTTTACACACATTGCAAAACTTTTAGGCAATGATTTCATGCAATGAGCAGCACTTTGGTTATTTTTTGTGAAAGACTCATCTACAACCACATCAAAATTTAGTGCAACTTCTGTAGAATTTCTTTTGTGTGTTTTAAGGTCAATTAGCTATGAGGACCAACTTAAATTGGGTTGACTTTGACTGTAAGAAATTGTAAATAATTATCCAATGATTATTTCCTGAAGGTTTCAATAAAATCCATCCAGTGATTCATGGGATATTTTGGTAACAGTTGGACAGAATTGACTCTAAAAAAATAATGGCAAATGTTTAAACAAAGATCTTGCATAATGTGTTAGTGCTCAGTATATCTGTTGGGGATCAGTCTCGTCTACTGTCACACCTATGTATTTATTTAGTCATAGGGTTGTTTTTGTTTGTTCAGGACAATTGTGGTAGCCATCTTGTTAAAGTGTCCCGTGGTCTGACGAGTCCACATTTCAAATTGTTTTCAGAAATCATGGATATTGTGTCCTCCGGGCCAAAGAGAAAAAGGACTGTCCAGATTGTTATCAGCACAAACTTCAAAAGTCAGCATCTCTGATGGTATCTAGATGTGTCAGTGCCCATGGCATGGGTAACTTGAACATCTGTGAAGACACAATTAATGCTAAAAGGTACATACAGGTTTTGGAGCAACATTTGCTGCCATCCAAGCTTCGTCTTTTTCAGGGATGCCCCTGCTTATTTCAGCAACACAATGCCAGCCACATTCTGCACGTGTTACAACAACGTGGCTTTGTAGTAAAAGAGTGTGAGTACTAGACTGGCCTTCCTGCAGTCAAGACCTGTCTCCCATTAAAAATATGTGACACATTATGAAGCACAAAATATGACAATGGAGACCCCGGACAGTTGAGCAACTGAAGTTCATCAAGCAAGAATGGGAAAGAATTCCACCTACAAAGCTTCAACAATTAGTGTCCTCGGTGAGTGTTGTTAAAAGGAAAGGTGATGGAACACAGTGGTGGACATGTCCCTGTCCCAGCGTTTATAGAACATGTTACAGGCATCAAATTCAAAATGACTGAATATTTGTAACATTAAATATCTTGTCTTTGTAGTGTATTCAATTGAATATAGGTTGAAAAGGATTTTCAAACCATCGTATTCTGTTTTTATTTGTTTGACACAATGTTCCAGCCTAATTGGAATTGGGGTTGTAGTGGTAAATGAATAATCAATGGTTATTTCCTGAAAGTTTCATTAAAATCTGTCCAGAGGTTCATGAAATGTTTTGCTAAAAGACAAACATATGCACACAGAAAAGAGCCAGTAACATTATCATCCTGCCTCACCTTTTGGCAGTGTCCAATAATTACTGCAACAAAGGTTTTCAGAGCTTTTTGTAATAAAAGCCAAGGTGGTCAATTGTATGCTCACAAATTCAAAAAGTACATTTTCAATGAAATATGTCGGACTATGATCACTATTTAACAGTTATTTTCACAAATTAACAAAACTTTAAAGAATCATTAGCACCTTCCATAAAACAGTTTGCAAAATGGGTGCACAGACCAGTTTGTCTTTTAGGGTGTCATCACTGTTTTTTTTGTTTTTTTTTTGAAGAAGAAAGGCATGCTGTCGCTCAAGTTTGCTATTGTTCAGAAGACTTGTTAGAAAAAAAAAACACTTGAGGGTTCTCCACTGGAATGAATCCGTACTTTGCTGTTTTGCCATTTCAATCCTGTGGCTGGGTGGTCACCGAAAGCATACATCATCACCACTTCATCACATAATTCAACTACAAACCAACCTAGCTTTTTACATGTCATTACTTCACTTTATGGTACGAAGGAGCAGCAGGGGTGGGTTGGCTTTGACCCCCCTGCCGCCACCTTCCATTCAGAAATCACGCCAAGGCAGCCAGAAGGTGTCTAAGTCCCGCCCTGAGGCATGTTATGAAAGAGCTTAGAAATTGGCAAATAGGTTCCTTTTAGGTCTGAAATACCATGAGAAGTAAGAATATTGATGGGAATGAAAGCTTTGGCTATTGATAGAAGTGAACTGCTTATTTATGGCCATTTGTAATTAACCTTCCAATCAATCTGCCTGTTGTTGATTCCTCTTATAAAGCTTGAGTGGGAGATCAATATATTGGCAGGCATAAATAGTTGTTGTTGAGTGCCTGACTGATGCAGAGAGGGGGTAAAGAGCTTCAGTATGTCTGCCTGGTGTTCTGAGATCTCGCTCTGTGTGCTAAAGAGGGTTTCAACTTTTACACTAAATGAAACGTGTCCAGGGGACTTATTTATGAAAAAGTGTGCAGCTTTTATACTGAAAATTGGTGTACAAACAAAATAAGAAAAAAGCCTATGTGCAAAAATATTCAGATTTATGAAACTATGCACATGCAGGTTTCTGTACATCTTTCCTTTACATGGACTAGAGCGCAGATGCACTGGCTGCTTGGACAACCATGTCCACCCCCATAGATACATATCCAAATTAGTTTAAATACACGGCAAGCTTCCATCTAGTATTCTATGGTGCTTTCAATAAGTGACCACACACGGACATGCAGGTCATTGTACCCAAGCTCTTGCTCTGTCTGGTGGTTGATGAGTGGTGTGAGGAGCCATGCGGTCAGCAGGTAGCCTTGATCTTCAAAGGATACAGGCATAATGAACATATTAGAACCACACCACCGATGTAATGACGTGAATATGCCTGTTGAGAATTTGTTTGGGTTTAACTAAGATTTGTTTATGACTTACTATTTGGAATATTATAGTTTATTAATTTTTGCTATTGTTATTTCAAAGAGGCTAGTTATTATCTGGTTCTAGCGGACTATTTTGTTGTCTTTACTACAAGGGACTATATATCCCATGATGCTTCAGTAGTACAAGTAGAAGAAGAAGAAATAGTCTAAATTTTTTTTCTCTGAGAACGGCATGTTGACGTTGGCTCTGCGCTCCTACATGCTATAAATCATTACTGTCAAAGTACTGATACCCCTGGGATTTCACATACACACACCACCACCACCATACACACACAACACACAACAGCAGTGAATACTGCTTGTAAACTGTAGTTTATTACATTATAAAGTCAGAACAAAAGAAAACATATTCTTATTAAAAGAAGAAACAAAACCTTTTTACATCTTATACCCTATAAAATCTGAACACTGAACTCTGCAGGCCTATAGGAGTCCTTTGTATAATGTTTGTGAAAAATAAGAAATAACAATAATGTAACTGTCCTACTTTTTAATAACACATATAAGTAAAGTGACATTGATTTCAAGGTCATGAGGTCAAAGATCAACATCACAGTTGACCTAGTGCTCTAACTCTGCTGCACAGCTGAGCCTGACAGAGTAATCCACAGCAGATCAATGCTAAGTTATGAGGGGAAAAGAATAAGGCACTGTATAAAGAGGTGACGCAAACAAACACTGAAGATTTCCATTTATGGAAAGTTTAGGCTTGACTTTTTGGATAGAAATTTGATTTATGTAATTTTTTCTGGACCTATTAAACCTTTGCTGGATTTAACAGGGAGTCTCTGGAGATGCAATAACATTTACAAACTTACTGATGTAAAGTACTTTAGTTTTTATTGCCTACTTCCAGAGGCAAAAACGAGATAATGATTTTGCCTGTACGTATGAGTAGGTTTGTCTGTTTTTTTTTACCAAAATATTTCATAAACCACTTGACAATCTTTAGTAAAACATTTAGAAAGTATTCATTGGATGTACATCTACAACTGATGAACTTTTGGAGTCAATGCAGTTCAAGATGAAAGCCAAAGCTAATCGACATTACCCAACACAAAATAAAGAAAGTGCTGTTGCTGTCATCACTGTATGTGCCCGTACAGTGATGACATTTGTTTTCTGCATTTGACCTCACAAATGTGAGATGCACCCACGAGGAGCAGTTTGCAGGTATTTCAGTGACTGGCGAGCAGTTTGGGATTAGTTGTCTCGCTCAGTGCCTCCAATGGAAATAGGCATGGCAGGGAATCAAACCTGCAACTTTCTGGTTCCAAGATGGCTGCCCTACTATTGCTCCACCGCTGCTGTAAATGGCTGTAATTCAGTCAATTATACAAAACCTGAAGATGTTTGAGTCCATGAAGGACACAGGGTCACTGAACCCCAGCTTTGGTAAAGTAATTGTTTATCTCAGGGACATCAATGATTATTTTATTATATTTTTGCTGTGTGTTTCAGTTAAAAAATGGCTTTCTTTTGTGTCCTGATGTTTAACTACTTTTGTACATAACAGGGTTCCCCCAGTGTGTTATAAGCCTGGCAGGCCCCGCGCGGTGGTCGTGCACCTTTTTTAACTTGGCGAGGACCACATGCCGCACTCCATTCAAAATGGACGATTTTGGTGCCGTATTTCCACTGGTTACGTAGCGTACTGCCCCCCGTCTTTTTGGAGAATACTGCACCTAATTTATCTTTGTTTACCAGTGAATTAAATTCAGCATTAGCTAAGTTTTGTTTTGTTGTTCCATGTAGTGATCCAACATGCAGCTTGTGCCACAAAAAGCACAGCACAGTCCAGCATCTCTCTGTTTTTCAGAGTTCTCTGTTGTTATTCATTGGTCTGGAAGTGAGACGTGTGTTGGTGCCTTGTTTGCACTTTTTCATTTATGTTAATTTAATTTATTTGTAAATATGACTTAAATTAGGATTCAAATTAGGTGCAAACAATTTGTATTTATTTTAATTGTATTTTTGTTTAAAAAAGTATTTTAAAAGTTCCTTTTTGTAAAACTGTAGTTGTGTAAATATTTGGCACAAATATCTTACAATATCACATAATAAATAGCCATATTTTCAACTTTCCTGTCAACTTTAATCTTTTTTTTTACTAAATCACGGTTGGCCAGCGAACGGCCACCTACCACCGGGTTTTGCCTCTTTTCTGGGGGAAACCCTGCATAAAATACAATGTTGTACCAAAGGGTAGTGATATAGAACAGCAGTATCATCCCTTACGATCTCCTGTATCTGCTTAAAACATATTTAGCAGTTACATAGAAAGAGAAGAACAGTCACAGAAGTCTAGTGGAACCAACAAAGAAATGTGAAGAGAACTTGAGGAATTTCAGCACTGGTCTCTGAAACCCTTGATTGTTCACTCTGGTTTTATCCAACAGTAACAAATGACTGAGTAATGGATAGACTACAGAACCTTATTGCAAGGAACTCTTGCTAAGATGTTGGACAAAGACAGATGTGTAACCAGTCTTCTTTATGGATGCAGTCGCAGCAATTAAGCATTAAAGGTCACGAGCTGAAGTTACCAAACAGGGAAAGGCTTTCTTCTGGCAAATGGAGATATTCCTATGTTAAGCCAAGAGCTGAGTTGGAAGTATGTGTTCACTGTTGTTTACTTGTCTGTATGTGTCTTTTTTTTAAAATGACTTTAGCTCAATGTCTTTTTTGATCTTTAGGTGTCTGTGCCATAAATGTGTAAAGGTGTGTGTATCTAAAGCAGTGGTTCCCAACCCTGGTCCTCAAGGAACACTATCCTGCATGTTTTCATTGTTTTTCCTCTCTACAGAAGGTCTTTAGGTTCTGAAGAAGCCTGTTAATCACTCCCTCACTCAAATCAGGTGTGTCAAAGCAGGGAAACAACTAAAACATGCAGGATAATGTTCCTTGAGGACCAGGGTTGGGAATCACTGATCTAAAGAGTATTTGTGTGAAGGGTTGTTCTACATTTTAGAAGAGTATCACTACTGGTATAGTGGCATATACTGTAGCTATTGTTCTCTTGAATCAAAATAATATTTTTGCACTACTCTCTCTGGCCCCTGATGGTTTGAAAGTGTTCCATTCAGTAAGCTGTCTAATGTACATACAACTCCCATCTTAAAGTATTATATTTAAAGAAACTTTGAGTGTTGTTTAAATAATTGTTTAAGGGAAAAGTCAGATGAATGAGCCAACAGTAAACTGGGGTTGTAAAGAAGCCAAAAATGAGGGAACGTTGAAGACGTGACAGTGATGGGTGTATTAAGTGGTCAGGTTAATGCACCCTCCTTCAAAAGTCTTCTCTGTTTTTAAAGGAATACCTACTGGCTGTCACCATGAAAGTTAAATGAAAAGATCAGTACCATCTCATACTGTTCAAGGTAGACCTTTGCATAAATCTCCTTATTTAAACTGTATGTCTCAGTGTAAATTTAAAAATGTATAAAACAAGAAAGAAGAAAAAGTTTATCCACAGGACCATTTCTGCTGGTAACCTGACATCCTCACAGTGATAAATACTCCAGTTGAAACCTAAAAAAACCTGTCAGAATTATTGAAATTCTTCATTCAGAAGACTTTCCCATCATAGCCTCAGAACTGATATTCATTTTTTAGGTTCATGCATTACTTTAGTAATAGAATATTTTACTGACAGACAATTTACAATACTGATTAGTGGTGTTGATTTTTCTTTGCTTTTACAATAATATCAATAATACCCTTCTGTTTTTTTTACTGTTGGTCAAATTGAAGCACTTGAAGACAGCACTGAATTTTTGAATGTTGAAGCCAACCATTTCCTTATTTTTTACATTTGTTTTGCCAATTTTATAATCTGGTTTACCAAGTTTAACTACTGTTTTGCTCCTTTTAGTTGTAGCATCTGCTCTGCCACTTATAGTTACAGTTTTGCTAGGTTTCGTTTCAATACACATGTAGCAAATCTTTAGATACTGGGTCTCTAATTTTAGGTTTAGCAACTGTTTTGCTACTTTTCACATCTGTTTTGCTCATTTTAACTACTGTTGTGCACCTATTAGCTCCTGTTTTACATCTTTTAGCTTTTCACTACTGTTCTGCTGGTTTTAGTTTTCAGCGAGTGCTTGTTCTTTTCATCCTATGTTTTGTTGATGAAGCGGTTAACTGAATAATTTATTTCAGTGGATTTGATTTGATGTTCATACAGATGGTCAATAAACTGTTGTTTTTAGACTAAATTTGTATTCTTTCTAAGAGCCGGTTTGAAGAATGTTTAATCTTCATTGTATTATCTAACCAAAGAAAGAAATCATTTTGTTTTGATCCAAATAATCAAACAAAAGCTTCAGTAAAGCCCAGAATAGATGAGTAGTTGCTCAATGACAGCTCTATGGGTCTTTAAAGTGAGCCAGAGAGGCTTTCAGTTTAGAGAAAGGAATGGCTGATCTACTTTGCTATATTTTAAGTTTGTACATGACCAGCTCTTACATGTTAGTTTACTTTCTCGCTGGGTGTTATGAAACTGTTGCTGAAAGTTGGCCTGCTCTGCTTTTCTATGAGGGAACTCCAGTTCTGCTTTTATCCACCAACAATAGCTGCTGGATTCATTTGAACTGCCTGTGCCTTTGTCCATTGTGTGAGCATGTGTGTGTTTGTGCCGTTTGGAGCCTGTGTGCCACCCTGTCAGTGGCTAGGCAGAGTGTGGGTGTACGGTACATGTTGCTCAGGTTACTCATTTCTCTGCAGGCGCAGGACTCGCTCTCTGTCTCACAGTTTAGCAGAAGGGAAGAGCAAAGCACAGAGGCAAGCAGCAGGCTATTTATAGCTCACTTCTGGCCTACTTGGCAACAGGAAGGAGATGAAGAAAAGGAGAGGACTATGGAGGCCAAGGAGGTGCAAAATAGAGAATATAACTAGAGCAAAGACCATCAGGCCAGAGAGGAATAAAGTTCCAAGTTGGGACTCTGGAGGCTTAAAGGAGGTTGTTTGAAATGTCTCTAAAACACAAGTATTTGGGAGGCCTGTGATTGGGAGGTCACAGTCTCAAATCCCCAAACTGGCACAAAATTTGGGTGGGGAAAGTGAAGTGCCTACATCTTCCTCTACCCTCATTAATCCCACTGTGGGCATTTGAGCAAGGTCCTTAACCCTGTAGCTGCTCCCCAGGCACCTTAGATGGCGGTGCTCTGCTCCTTGTGTGTGCTCACATGTGTGATGGGAACAATGCAGAGAATGAATTTCCCCATTGGGGATTCGAAGAGTATGATACAATACAAAACACAACAACAACTTTCTTTCTGTCAACACCTGTGCTGCTGAGCTCTGCTCTGTAATTTAGTCCAAATCACTCGTGAGGTAGTTATTTGCTTGCCTTGCCATGACTCTTCCCACCCTTTTTTGTTTGACCTGCTGATTGTAGAGCCAGCAACATCAAGTGTGGTATCACAGTGGGTAACTAACATGAAGTCATAGTTCAGCCATTTATGTTGTGTACTTTGTGTTAAAGTTATAAATAATTCATATCTTACCTGTTGTACATAATTCTTTGTAAGGCCTCAGTTGGAGAAAAAACAGTTAATGTTTAACAGGACTGGCAAGCTAACAGCTAGTTCAAACATAACCAAGACCCAAAGGGATTGTTGGCATTTTAAATAAACTCCACCCTCAAATTTTATAGTGGCTCATGCAAATGTAGTTTTATAAACCTTTTGCATTACACTGTAATTTGCATTGAATTGTAGCTCTTTGAAAGACCTCAGTTTGGAAAAATAGATTAAATGGAACAAAGATTTATTGCCAAACCTCCACCTTCAAACTTCAGTGGAGAGGAGAGGGACGCTCTCACCACTCTTCACAGGGACAAGAACATCATCATCCTCCCAGCAGATAAAGGAAGGTGCACAGTGATTTTAATCCCAAAAGACTATTAGAGAAAGTTATGACACTCCTTAGAAACTTAATCACTTGTGAGCCTAAAAGAGATCCAGGAAGTGATTACAAGAAGAAGTTGATAAAGTGTCAGGACAAGGCTGTTGACTATTCTGTACCACAGACTGTACCCAAATGAGGCCATGCCTAGTCTGTATGGTTTACCCAAAATTCACAAATTAGATGTACTGCTAAGACCGATTGTTGGCATGATTAACTCTGTCACTTATAATGTTTCTAAATATCTGGCATGTGTACTCGGCCCTTTAGCCCAGCGGTTCCCAACCCTGGTCCTCGAGGAACACTATCCTGCACGTTTTCATTGTTTCCCTGCTTTTCAGCAGGTCCTTTCTGTCTGCAGAAGCCTGTTAATCACTCCCTCGTTCAAATCAGGTGTGTCAAAGCAGGGAAACAACTAAAACATGCAGGATAGTGTTCCTCGAGGACCAGGGTTGGGAATCACTGCTTTAGCCAGCAGCTCAGAACATCACATACAGAACACCATGGACTTGGTGAATAAGGTGAGGGATGTCATCATGGAGACAGATGAAACAATGGTCTCTTCTGATGTGTGTTCCTGTTGCTGAAGCAGTGGAGGTGGTCTGTTTAAGGTTAAAATCGGACACCACCCTTAGTAGCGGGACCCCTTTTTCCACAGTGCAACTGTGCCAACTAAGTGCCTGCAGTCCACCTACATCACACATGGAAGACAATGATATAGGCAGAAACATGGTGTGCTATGGGGTCCCCAGTTTCACCTGCTGCTGCAAACCTGTACATGAAGGAGGTAGAAAATATATATATATATATTTAGAAAAGCGAAACGTCTTCAGCTACAGAATAGAAGTCCAATTGTTTTTGTTTTTAACTTTTTTTTGGCTTGTAAATAATATAAGAATTCCATGTAAAAAATATAATGACAGTGATGTAAATGTTTATAAATTAGTGTTTGCACAAACAGCTATGACATTTTGAAGATTGGAGCTGTTTTAAGACAGGAGCAATCTAATTTAGTCTGATCTGGATTCATACCAGCTGTTAGATTTTTTTTTTCTTGAGACATAAACTCTGTTTCTCCAAATTGTGCTTATTCAAGAAGCTACGACATTTAAGATATTAATTATTGATAACCTTTACACAGAAACATACTTCAAAATGACTCAACTACTTTTATATTTCTCACAAATAACAGACTTGTCTAAATAAATTAGATCAAGTGGAGATGCTTGAATTCACTTTGCAAACTTTACTATATACCTGCAGTTTAAATGGGAGTTATTTTATGGGCTGTGCCTGTATGTGACAGAGCCACTCTGACTGTAGTAACAGGCAGGCAGCTCAGGCCTTATAAGGTAGTCTACTTTGAGGTATTTCACCTTAATCCATGGCAGGAATTTAGTCCTCAGCCTGCAACCTACAAAAACAAAAGCAGGCTATTAAAGTAGGTGGAAATTTGTTTGAGAGAATTCTCATTGGCCTTTTTTTTGGTTGCATTGCCCCCCAACACACATTTATGTCAAACAAAGATAGTGACAGACAAAATAAAACTTTTACTTCCCAAATTTAAGCAGATGTTAAACTGTCATTAGGTCCCTGTAAACTGGTCCTCTGTGTGTTGTCTCTTAAAGGGGAGTTTTATTTCCAATTGACTTGAAGATTCATCTGTGAGAGGCTAGTGAATTGCTATTGCAATCTTTTTTCTAACAATTATTTATCATTTTATTATCCCTAAAAATCATGGTAATGTCAATGCTACTTTACTCTGTGATTATGATTAAAAAAATGCATAAAAACAAATGTTCTGTCTAGGGCTGCAACTAACGATAATTTCAATAATCGATTAATCGGCCGATTATTTTCTCGATTAATCGGTCGTCTTGGAATTTATTCATTCATTTAGTCATTCATTTTGGCCCACATAAAAAAGTTATCTGTATGTAAAGGAGTAGGTTGATGTAAAACTTTTACTACTTTCTTATTTTTAAATAAATCAATATAAATTCAATTCAACATTCTCACTTTATATAATTAGCTCTCAAGCAGAAAATAACAGCTTATTTACCACCCGTGTTTCACATCTCTAAAAAACTTACAACTAAATCAATTAAACACACACACTACAAGTACCATTAAAACAATTAATTACATAAATAAGTAGATGTAAATTTAGTTAAATGTTGCCTCACTCTTCACTTGCAT
>NC_051435.1:25119467-25150927 GCF_001649575.2 Kryptolebias marmoratus | reverse complement strand
TTTTTTTTTTTTTTTTTTACGGAGCGGACGGAGCAATGACATTTGGGACGGAGTTTGTTCAGCAAACGCGCTGCGGGTGACGTCACCGTTTCCGCGACAACGTTAGTGACGCATAAATTGCGCGACATATCGATAATGAATTTTGTCGCCAACGCTTTTAATTATCGAATTTTATCGATTTTATCGATTTGTTGTTGCAGCCCTAGTTCTGTCATAGTGTAGCAGGGTCATCTCTTTTTTTCTTTTACATGCAAACCTAATAAAGTTATACTTATTTGGATTGAGTTTGAGATTTCTAGAGATGTCAGCAAAGATTGGTTTTAACATTATACCAGGGTACTAAGACTAAGAATGATTTTTATGGGAGACTTTTATGAATAACCTTTTACACAGCTTAGGTAGATGAAATGATTGAGAGTATTCCCAGGGAAGAGAGAGTGGTGATCGGAGCAGATCCGAATGGACATGTTTGTAAAGGAAACAGAGGAGATGAGGAGGTGATGGGCAGGTTTGGTGTCAAAGAAAGGAACCAGGAAGGACGGATAGTGGTGGATTTTGCTAAGAGGATGAAAATGGCTGTAGTCAACACCTATTTCTAAAAGAGGGAAGAACACAGGATGATCTAGAAGGAGTACACAGGTTGACTACATTCTGTGTAGAAGAGGTAACATGAGGGAGATTGTGAACTGTAAGGTTGTGGAAGTTGTGGCCAGAGATATCTGGATGGTGGTGTGTAGGATACCTGTTGTGATGAAAAAGAAAAGAGTAAAGGCAGAGAAGAGGACCAAATGGCGGAAGTTGAGAGAGGTACAATGTTGTGAGGAGTTCAGAGATTTGTTAAAGGCTTTGGGTTGTAAGAAAGAGTTTCCAGGTGACTGGGCTACTACAGCAACAGTGATTAGAGAGACAGATAGGAAGGTACTTGGTGTGTCATCTGGACAGAGAAAAGATGATAAGGAGATCTGGTGGTGGAATAGAGAAATGCAGGAAGCCATGCGGATGAAGGGGTTAGCCAGGCAGAAATGGGACAGTGAGATGACTGCAGAGAGTAGATCAGGATATAAGAGGGAGGTGGCAAAGGCAAAACTAAGGAGGGAAAAAAGTATTTATATTCACTGGGTCAGGCTTCAAAGCATGTGGAGCAGGTTAAGCTTGTTAAAGACAGAAATGGTAGTGTTCGAGCTGTCAGGATTCCAATATTTCTCTGTTCTCTACTAACCATTCTGTTGCAGGTTGAGCTGAAGTAGGCTCAACCTGTGTGGTGCTGGTGCTGCAAAAACTCCTATCAGCAGTTTCTTATTATTGTTTCTCATGCACCTCTTTATATAAGACTGAGCTGCTCAAGCACTCTTCGTGGGCCAGTAAACGCCACATGGTGATCAGTCCACTCCCACACTCATGTTTGCTTCTTGTGACTTTGCCCAGTTGATCTAGCAACCTGTTAATGCTTTTTTTTAACCAGTGTCCTCTCACAGAAAACTTTTGTGTGATCCTGGAATAACTTCTGCCCCCAGTTCTGCCATTGTTTGTTTTTCACAGCATCTCTCTCTGATCTTGTAAAATTAAATGAATGAGATAGCTCAGCCTGTCCTCCCTTGCTTACCTGTTCCGTCGCCGCTCACCTGTTAGAAGGTCATACTCACCTGCCCCTCACGCACCTGCTCTTGCAGCTGTCTGCTCCACTGCTATTCTCCTGCAACGGAAGCACCCACCTGTCAGCCACACTCCAGCTACCACATTGCTCACCTGCAACAGGGAAACACTCTCGAGAGCCAGTATCCTACTTTGCTCCTCACCTCTCGGAATCCTCTGAACTCACCTGTTAAACATGACATGGTAATCAGTCAACTCCCATGGTCACCTTTGCGTCTTGTGACTTTGCCCATTTGATCTAGCAACCTGTTTATGCTTTTTGCTTACTTGTGCCCTCTCACTAAAACCCTCTTTGTGATCCTGGAATGCCTTGTTCCGCCGCTCAGAGGAGATACAGAGATATTTAAGAGAGATGACAGTGAGATTTGATTCAGTTATTCATTGGCATTTTTGAGAGTGAGAAAATGCCTGAGGAATGGAGGAGAAGTGTGCAGGTGCCATTTTTTTTTAGAGGGTGATCAAAGTTGTAGCAACTGAGCAATTATGTTGATGAGCTGCACAATGGAAATCTGAGAGAGAGACAGTTGCGGAAGCTAGACTTAGACAAGTAGTGGCTGTTTGTGTTCACCATTATGGTTTCATTCCAAAAAAAGAGCACCACAGCAGGGTTTCCCCCAGAAAGGAGGCTAAGCCCGGTGGTAGGTAGTCGTTCGCCGGCCAACTGTGATTTAGTAAAAAAAATGATTAAAGTTGACAGGAAAGTTGAAAATATGGCTATTTATTATGTGATATTGTAAGATATTTGTGCCAAATATTTACGCAACTACAGTTTTACAAAAAGGCACTTTTAAAATACTTTTTTACACAAAAATACAATTAAAATAAATACTAATTGATTGTACTTATTTTAAGTCACATTTATAAATAAATGTATAAATAAATTTATATATAAATTTATAATTTATAAATAAATTACATTAATTAAAAGTGCAAACAAGGCACCAACACACGACTCACTTCCAGGCCAATGAATAACAACAGAGAACTCTGAAAAACAGAGAGATGTTGTACTGTATTGTGCTTTTTGTGGCACAGGCTGCAGGTTGGATCACTACATGGAACAACAAAGCATCTAATGCTGAATTTAATAGCATCATTTTACTGTTAAACAAGGATAAATTAGCACACCTCATATTAGTGCTGGGTGATATAACCATACATATTGTGGGGACGATAGAAAAATGTCTATCGTGATATATTTTCTCCTATCGTCTCTATCGTTTCTGTCGTTTCTATCATAATTGTATCAATGATTCATGTAAATATTTCATAACGTAGGCTACGACGAATGTATTAGTGTTGTCACTTTGCATACATTCAGTTTATATAAGTGATAAATAAGAAGAAAAAATAACTATTTTGCGAAGAACCTCCGTTTTGTGTCATGACGCTGCTTTACGTGTGGGTTTGCGACATGCTTTACGGCAGCGGCTTTCTGTGCGGTGCGGTGTTGGAGACGCATGAAGTATCAAACTCGGGGTCGCAACAAGTAGAGACAGATAATGGAGCCTCCCTTTCAACAAATAATTTCTGAATATTACCTGGTAATAATTTATTTTTCGCTTTGAATATTATCAGTGCTGTTTGTACCTCTACAAGATCTGTAAATTTGACGAAAAGAATAATGAATTTGTGTGCTCCCTATATCCAGCCCCATGAATTATTCTTATTGCTTTCTTTTGCAAAATGACCAATGGTCGTATAACACCTTTATGATTATTATTACCCCATACTACTACACAATTATTTAAATATGGAAGAACTATGGAACAGTATAGAATATGAAGTGATTTGTAATTTAAAACTTGTTTTGCTTTATGTAATATTGCAATTCCCCTTGACACTTTAGCTTGTACATGTCTGATGTGAGATTTCCAGCTTATTTTTTCATCAATTATTACTCCAAGACAATTAATATCAGTCACCCTTTCAATTTGGAACCCCTCTAAATGAATTTACAATTCTAATTTAGCTCTACCATACCCCAAAATAATAAATTTTGTTTTACTTAAATTCAATGATAATTTATTAGTGTCAAACCAATTTTTTATTTTCTTTAACTCAGTATTTATCCTATGTTCTAACAATTCCAAGTTATTACCTGAGAAAAAAATGTTTTGTATCATCAGCAAATAAGACATACCTACAAAACTCTGATACCTTACACTAATCATTAATGTACAAAATAAATAACTTGGGACCCAATACTGACCCCTGGGGGACACCACAAGTAATGTCCGAACATGAAGAGCAGTGAACACCCATCTTTACAAACTGCTTCCTATCACTAAGATAACTCTTCACCCATCTCAACACAATGCCCCTGATACCATATCGTTCTAATTTTGTTAATAAAATATCATGATTTATGGTATCAAATGCTTTTTTCAGGTCTAAGAATATTCCAACTGTGTACTGTTTTTGATCTGTCGAATTAGTAATTTCTTCAATTAAGTCCATTAACACAAATGCTGTTGAATGGTTAGCTCTGAATCCATACTGACTCTCTGTGAGTAATTTGTGTTTGTAAATGAATTTATCCATTTTGTAAAAGAATTTTGGAAAACTGAGGTAGCAATGAGACAGGTCTGTAGTTTGTAAAGAGGTGTTTATTCCCTGTTTTAAACAGAGGTACAACTTTTGCCATTTTCATTTTATTTGGAAATGTACCAGTTTGAAATGATAGATTAAAATGTATGTTAATGGTTTAGAGATCCCCTTGATGACCTTTTTCAGAACGAGCATATCAATATCATCACAGTCAGTAGATGTTTTAGTTGTACTTTTAAAAACAGTTTCTATTATTCCTTTTTCAGTTACTGCTGTGAGAAACATTGAATTCAAGTTTCTGTCAATACAAGGGTATGTCTGTTTTGTAAGAATTATTGGATCAGAAATTTGTTCTGCCAGCTCAGGACCAATGTTTACAAAGAATTCATTGAACCTATCAACCACTTCATTCATGTCATAATCATGCCTTGTGGGCACTCCTCATCAGACCCGGTCATCATCCATAACCAGCATCTTCTTCTCTGATTCCAATATTCCTCTTCCATCAGCAGTCACAAATCTTGGCGTAAAAACGGACCCGCAGCTCACTTTTGAATCTCATATCAACCACCTCTGCAAGACCTCCTTTTATCACCTCCGGAACATTTTCAAAACCTGCCCCATTCTGTCTCTCTCTGATGCTGAATAGCTGGTCCATGCCTCTGTGTCCTCTAGACTGGACTACTGCAATACACTTCCCATTGGGATTCCTAGCACGAGCCTTCAGAGGCTCCAGCACATCCGAAACTCTGCAGCTAGAATCCTGTAACATGAGCATATTACTCCTCGCCTCCACTCTCTTCACTGGCTTCCCCGTTTCCACCAAGATTGAATACAAAATTTCCCTCCTTACACACCAATGCATCTATGCACATGCCCCCACCTATCTCAACGAACTCCTTAACCCCCAGATCCCAACTCACTCAGTCAACTCCACCCACTGGAATGGGTCCAGCTTCCCTGCAGACTGGTTTCAGTCCCCCCCAAGTGTTGAATCTTGTTGAATCGAGTAGCTCTTATCTTGCTGCTGTATGTTCAAATATAATTTTTTTTAACACATTTAGCTGGGATTAGTCATTTCATGTTTAAAAGAAAGCTTATGAGACACCATGTTTGTGTGCGAGGCAGAAGGCGGGACTTAAAGTTCCATATCCTTGGTGTGCAGATGCTGGTTCAAAGAACACAACATGGCAGCTCCTGTAAATCGAGTCCTGCTGGCTTCAATGTCCAACAAAGGGAGAAGACAGGAACATGACGTCTATAATATATATAGTCTATAGGGCTACTCAGCGGGGCATTTCAATTTTAAACTTCTCATACAATTTGTGGTATTAAATGTAGCTCGTCAACCTACTGTCTATAATTTCGTATCATGTGTGCTGCAAACTGTTGCAATGTTACATGTCAACATGTCTGCAGTATGGAAGTATTTTAAATAAAAAAATGTGAGCAGTTCTGTAGATACATGTAACATTTAGAATGCAATTATTTCTCATGGCAGTGCAGACAGAGAGCAGAGCAGAGATTGGGAATGGTCTGTTACTGAGATACAAATAAATGAAAAATGCCTTGATTGGGATCCTGATCCAAATCAATTCAGTTCATTTATATAGCACCAAGTCACAACAAAAGTCTCAAGGCACTGTACAAATACATTCACATACATTTGAAAAGCCAATTGGTAAAAGTTATCTATCTAAGGAAGCCAGCAGATTGCATTGAATCCAGAACTTAAGACCCACCTGGAACATATTTGGTTTTATTTCAACAGTTTTAACCCTATAAATAGGAAATTTGTTTAAACCTTCATATATAAAAGTGAAGGAAAAGTGGGTTTTATTTAGGTCCTTTAGAGACCTTGTTCTAAGCTTGATTCATGTCAAGTTTCACTCACGGTCTGTGCGATTGACCATCATGTGTGTATGCATAACTCGTCCAGTGTCACATGCCTGTAGGTGTGTGTGTATGTGTGTTTGTTTTCACAGTGTGCCTCTACCATCCACCAGTGTTTTCTGTGCTTAAGTTGACACAGCTGGTGGGCAGGATGTCAGAGTCAGGCCTCTGTGTCTGTAATTCTCCCTGAACAGAGTGACCTTCCTTTGCTATAAATAGCCTTTTTTGTGTGTGTGTGTGTGTGTGTGTGTGCAGAAGTGACCTATCTCACCTTGGTATGTCCAAAAGGAATGATGTTCTTTCACTGAGCATTTTTATCAGTGTGTGTTTTGTCTTTGCTGTTCCATGTCATGTGTGTGAAGCTGCACGCATGACACACAAGTTGTCAGAGCAGCACACACCTGCAGAAGTAACAAAAAGTTGAAATGGTCAGACATAAAGGTGTGAATAAAGCAAAGGACGGCTGACCACTGTTTCTCAGTTAATAATGTTAGACACCACTTTCTGCATGAGTTATACACTATTATTGTGAATAATTGAAGTAAATCGGGGGTGCAGATGTGCCGGCAGCGTACTTTTGAGGCTGAGGCATTTTCAACTTTACGCTTGTGTTTAATAACATAATTACTGTAAACACAAAGGGGCTCAGGAGCTTGGTTGAAGCTTCTTTGACTGGCACCAGCAATGCATGGCTTCTCCTAGTTTCCCTCTGAAATCCTGGGGTCAGTTTCAAAAGAACGGCCCTGCAACTCTAAATCAGATAATAAACCAGGCATTGCGTGTTCCCTGAACACACTCGCTCCCAATTCTTCCATTGGCGTTGTCCTCCAAGAGTGCCAAATTACAGGCAAATTTACACAGCTATTTATGGCCACAAGTCATTGTCTACACCATGTCGACCTTAGGAATCATCACATATGGCTTGTTCTGAATTAATGTGCCGATCTGATACCTTTTCTTCAAAGTGAAAATGGAAGTGCCCTTTAGACAGATCACATGCATTCTGTTCACCTCATTCTGTCTGTGTGCCTTCAATCACCGATGCGGGTTTACATCTACTCACAAAAATAGAGGAAACTTTACAGATTACAGGTGGTTGAGGTTGTTTTGATCATTTTTGAGGCATGTTATATGTTATGTTGTATGAGGTTAAATGTTTGGCTTCAAGCCATAAAAACCCAGTGGAGCACCACCAGTATTTGCATTTAACTGGACGTGTTGTGGTGTTTGAAAGCATGCAGTCTTTTAGAGTTCAGCTGTCACTGAGAAGCTGCGGCTGCTTCTCAGCATTTCTTTTAATCTGCTCTCTTCTCTGTTCATTTTCGTGTTTGTCTCTGATCTAGTGCTTCAGTGACTGATGTGTGTTTAATGGTCCTTAAACGGGGAGTTGAGGTGTGTTATGCACCTTTTCTTCTCCTTGTTTCGACCGATTTCTCGTGTGTAAATTTGCTGCCTACGCACATACGCAGATACAGACGTTAGGCAAGCTTTACCTTAAAAGCTTCCTGTAGATATATGCAGAGTTTCTGATGGAGTACTTTTATGATACAGATGTTTGTGTCTTTTTCTCCCTGCAGACAAGTATAAAAGAGGGTCTGCTGCTGAAACAGACAAGCTCCTTCCAAAGGTGGAAAAAGCGCTACTTTAAACTGAGAGGCCGAACTCTCTACTACGCCAAAGATGCCAAGGTAGCTTTATCTTCTTCCCAGACACACATAGAAAATCAGTTCAGTGCTCTAAGTCTTCTGTAAGTAAAATGATCCAGTTTAGATAGAAACATTAAACTGCTTTGAAATCTTGACCTCAGTTCTATTACTAAAACTACATTAACAGGTTGCTGTTTAGAGATATTTTTTTCTGGTTTGGTAAAGCTGTATGTACTTCTATCTTGGGAGTATTTGTATAATATTTCCAAAAATCTGCATGAGATTAAAAAGATATATTTAATTTTGGCTCATATTCTACATGTCCTCCTAGCTGCCACCAGTAACTTCCTGCAGCCTTTGCTGGTTGCCTAGCAACTGGTCCTTTTTTTATACACTGTGTTAATTTGAGAGTTACTTGAGAAAAATTTATACATTATGGACAGAGAAAGATTTTTTTCTCTGGTTTTCTTTTTTAAATTTTAACCCAAACTAAGCAGGTTCTACTGAATGTAATTGTGTTTTACTTACATTAAAATAAGAACAATAACAGTACTCTGACTGGGCATGGGCTATGATGAGATTCTGACAATATGATAAACTTAAGCAATGGCAATATTTAAAACAAGGTATCACTTGATTTATTTGATTTCATTTTTTTTAAATGGTACTGCATTATAATTGCTCAATAGTTATGCACAGATATAAATAAGGAGACTGAGAGAACACAAGTAAACATGTTGGCAGCTTTTTCCTGCACTCAGGACAGGTTTTAAACCAATTTGTGATCAGCTTTTTATTTATAACATTTTATTTATGGTGATGTTTAAGTTAATCCCAAGTATGGATAACAAAAATAAAATTAAAAATTATTTTAGGTTAAATATAGGGTCAGCTAAAACATCAGAGTTTTTTCAGTGCTGAGAGATCTCAGTGATCTCTGTGCCATGGCAATGGACTTGTCTTCCAGAGTTCCCAGTGTCTGCATCACCCCCAGTGCCTGTAATGTCCCTGGTGCTGGTGTCTTCGGCACCGCCTGCAGAGCCTCCAGGATTTCCAGTGCCACCTGCAGTCTCCACTGTCTACTGTGCTCTCAGGGTGTAGCCACAGACAATATTGCTGACGCAGGACTGACCCAAAGGCCACACTATCCTTAGCTCCCTGAGCTCCAGTCCTCAGACATTCAGTCTATGGTCCTCAGATCTCCCGAGTGTCTCCAGAGTCTCCAGCCTCTGAATCTGCAGAGTCATCAGTCCCTGCTTCTGCAGCATCACCAGAGGTTTGAGATCCAGTTACAATCAGTCTTAGTTCCTGCCAAGCCTTCAGGCAACATTTGCCCATGGCCTCCAGTCACCATTAGTCAATCAGCCTTCTGAGCCACAAGTTCCTCGATCCCTCCAAACCAGAGATCTTAGCAAGGGATCTAGTACAGCCCTCAGCTGAATCTTCAGGGTTCCTGTCTCCCAGGTCTGCAGGGTTTCCGTCTCCACATCTTGATTTTGTTTTTAGTTTGTTTAAGTTTTTTATTGGATTTTAAATTAATTTACTTGGTAGTGGGAATGTGTGGTACTGCTGTGTCAGTCTGCACCTGAGCAGTTATTCACTTTGTTACTACATATTCAAATAGGCATGGGCCAGTTACCGGTTTCAAGATATACAACAATGTCATAACCACTAAATATTTGTCATACCATTCCTGCAGTTTAAAGGCCTTTTGATATGATTCCAGATACAGTTCTTTCCCCCCTCCATCCAGTCACATGAAGCACCAAGCAGCACTCTCCCTATCCTGACTGCTATTTCAAGTCGTCATTCAGATGTGTATGGTAGCACAAATGAGATTCCCCTGAACCTTTAGGCTGTTATAAATAAAGACGATGTCGGTTGGTCGTACATTTTCCTGTAGGATAACACAGTCAAGCATTGGTTGTCTACTAGAGAAGAAACAAACACATACAACAAGTTACAAAAGTTAGCATGTTAGCAGGTGGAATGTATACCGCTGGGTGCTAAAGAACCAACTAATGATTAACTGACATCAACTTGTCAGGACCTAGTGGTGGTGACCTGTCTTTCAAGTACAAGACCTGGGTTTGAATCCCCCATCCTGCACAGATATTATCGTGTTTTAATGTATGTATATTCTCAGTGCATCCACTTTCTTTGGCCGTTCATCATTTTATTTTGTATTACATTTTCTGTGAAAAAAAGATACTATATATGTTTCCTATTATGTTTTGTTGCTTTTTGTGCACAAAGGTTTTTTTTCTTTTTTTCCTCCAGCAAGTCAAAGTGGTGTCTTGAGAAAAGAGTCTGGTCGAATATTTGAATTTAGAAAAATGTTTAATTGTTCTAAAAACTCTAAACTGAAGAAGTGTTGTGTGCATATATATTCAGCTGTTTTGCTTTAGGACCCAACCAATATGTTCAGAAGTCACTTAATTAGTTAGGTCACCTACAAGTGGATGTTATTTAAGTGCATAAAGGCATAGAAAAAAGGG
This sequence comes from Kryptolebias marmoratus, assembly GCF_001649575.2. Classification (NCBI taxonomy): domain Eukaryota; kingdom Metazoa; phylum Chordata; class Actinopteri; order Cyprinodontiformes; family Rivulidae; genus Kryptolebias; species Kryptolebias marmoratus. The sequence goes on along the minus strand of NC_051435.1, from coordinate 25,140,687 downwards.
CATACATTTTTAGAATAAGAAAAACTACACCCATATTTGATGTACATTGACACTTACTCATCATTATTCACCCTGCAGAGTGAACATTTTAAAAATCTTTATGGATACTGTAGTTACGCTAATCCAAAATTTTTGTTTACACATTTTCATGGCAACACTGATAATCAGCATGTGCCCTGTTTTCCCTATGGTCGTGATGTAACTGTTTCCTTTTGCACTTTATTACTGTGTATGGATATATGTTAGATGTTTGGTGACTTGTTTCAATATTTTCACTGTTCTATTTTTTTGTAAAAAAGAGAATAATAGTGTTGTAAGTCACCTGACTGCATGCCCTGGAAGCAGAGCCAAGCGCATAAATTAATTTAAAAATATAACTCTGATGGAGAAATAATCCAAAAAGTGTTTTTTTTTTTGCCTTTGATCCATCCTACCAACACTAGTGAAAAATACTCCCAGATACTTGAACAGAGACTCATTCCCAACCCGGAGGGAGCATTCCATCCGTTTCCAGTTGAGAACCATGGCCTCAGACTTAGAGGAGCTGACTCTCATCCCAGCCGCTTCACACTCAGCTGTGAACCATGGCCTGAAGACACCACCAGAACCACATCATTCGCAAAAAGCAGAGACGAGACCCTGAGGTTTCCAAACCAGACACACTCCTCTCCACGACTGCGTTTTGGCATCCTGTTCATGAACAGGGACAGGGAATTAGAGACAAGGAACAGCTCTGGTGGAGTCCAACCTGCACCAAGAATGAGCTCACCTTTGTGCAAGAATGCAGACACAGCTCCTGCTTTGGTTATACAGGGACCAGATAGCCCTCAAAAGCAACCCAGGCACCCCATACTCCCTCAGCAACTACCACAGAATGCCTCATCATAAGCCATCCCCAGATCTACAAAACACATAGACTGGAGAGTCCAACTCTCATGACCCCCTTAGCAACACTATAAGGGTGAAGATCTGGTCCACTCTTCCACGACTGGGATGAAAGCCAAACTGCTCCTCTTGCCTCTGAGGTTCGACAATCAGTTGAACCCTCCCTTCTAACACCCTAGAGTAAACTTTTCAGGGGAGGCTGAGACGTGTGATCCCCCGAAAGTTGGAACACGCTCTCCGGTCCCCGATCGTTGAAACACACTCTCTGGTCCCCCTTTTTTTAAAAATGGGAACAACCACTCTGCAGGGGTTGTCCCTATCCTCCATGCAACATTGAAGAGATGTGTCAACCATGACAGCCCCACAATGTCCAGAGCCTTCAGCAACTCAGCGCAAATCTCCTCCACCCCTGGCGCCCTGCCACCGTGGAGCTTTCCCAGTGATCTCTGTGCCATGGCAATGGACTTGTCTTCCAGAGTTCCCAGACTCTGCCTCCATGGTGCTCCTTTCACCACTCAACAAAATCCCAACTCCCGGTGAGCAGTTTCCCGCTCAAACCAAGCACGGCTTGAGACAGGGCTGGCTTTCTCTTTCTTAGTCAACATACGGTTTGCCAGAACCTCCTCATCCCAATTGAAAGTCCTTCTCCATGACCTCGGTGAATTCCTCCCATGTCCTGGTTTTTGCATCTTGCATTTTGCATCTGCAATACAGGCACTGAACATGGCCTATTTGGATTCTATGTCCCTGACCCCCCCTCCNTGCATCTACAATTGAGGCCCTGAACATGGCCCATTCAGATTACATGTCCCTTATCTTCCCTGGGACATGTGAAAAACTCAACCAGAGGTGTGAGTTGAAGATCTCACAAACAAGAGGCTCTGCCAGACATCCTCAGTTCACCTTCACTACTTGTTTAAGTTTACCAGGTCTGTCCAGCAGTCTTCCCTGCCACTAAATCTAACTCACCACCAGGTATGGCGCTCTCATTAACGGAGTGTCTGATGACACGATTACAAAATTGATCATCGCCCTTTGGCCTAAGGTGGCTTGGTACCAAATACACTTATGGACCACCTTATGCTTGAACATGGTGTTTGTTATGAACACCCTATGCCTAGCACAGAAATCTAATAACAGAAAAACACTTTCAAATCGGGGAGACCTTTTCTCCCAAACACCCCCTTCCAGATTGCTCTGTCATTGCATGCATGGGCACTGAAGTCACCCAGGAGAACAACAGAATCTCTGCGGTCACCATAGACCATAGACTCCAAAAACTTTTGTTCAACCTCACACACAAGCTCCACCTCCTTACCAGTGAGGTGACATTCCATGTCCCTAGAGCCAGTTTACCCCACCAGGGACTCCCCCTAGCTTCCCACCCAGCTTACATAGCACCGTAGCTTCTTTTATTAAATATAATCATAAATAAAAATGTGAAAACTAAAACTTGATCACAAATTGGTTTAAAATTTGTCCTAAGTTCAGGAAATAACTGACACACTGATTTTAAACAGGCTGACTGTCAACATGTTCACTTGTGTTCTCACAGTTTTCTGATTTCTCTGTGAATTAAAATTAAAATAACTATAAATATATACGTTATTTAGTATTATTATACTATCATACCTATAAAATAATATTTATTAGGCAATTTATGTAATTATTTAGGCAGCAAAAGTTATAGTATTTGCAATTTTTAAAAAAGCAAAAAGGTTATGTGATGCAATTTAAATTTTTTGTTTTAATATTATGAAACCGTGGTATTTCTGCTGATTGTTATCATACAGTCAAAATCTCATACCAACTCATGTCCAGTTGCAACACAGCCCATGTTATACTGAGCCAGTCAGTGTAACTTTAAACTTATGTCAATGTTCTTGATGTTGGCGTTGTTAATTCAATGTAAATTTACTCTGAGCATTATTTAAATGGGGTCATCTCTTAGGATTCTTCCCATATACTTCAAAATAAGCATTCACTAATGTTGTCTATTATAGATAAGATGGTAACCCCTAATATTAATTATTTCAGGTTACCCCACGTAACACCAAAACTTCTGAATCTTGTTGATCTTTTTTTCATCCTGCTTCTAACCTAACCTCCCAGGTTGTTGAACTTGTGTGTTTGTTTCTGCACGTGCCCTAGTCTGGCAGTGTCTTGGCATGCTGGCAGGAGCGGGCACTGCGCAGAGTGTCCAGGAGTCAAGTGTGCTGGCGAATTCTGTCTATGTGTTGGACGGGGGCGCAACGCTCCCCCTCGCCTCTGGGTGCCAGTGGATCTGAGGAGGGCCTAGTGAGAATACGGGTCAGCACAGTTCAGACGGGGGAGCAGACCACCATCACACGGTGGTTCTGAATTCATGTCATATAGATCTGATGGGTCAAGGAATATCTATTTATTTCCAAAGACTTGGTTGAATTGTTTGAAAATAAATATTAGGTTCCTATCAACCAGGTCTTGGATGCAGTTTTAAGCCAGACCCTACTTTTTACTGTATGACATGAATGGGCTGTATAAAATAAGATAATCATTCGCTTGGGTGAAAACCTTGTGTTATGAGTATAAGACCTAAACAAATGTAGCTTGTTGAAGTAAGTTGTCCTCACTGCGGAGTTTGGGTGTTATGGCAAAGTAAAAAGGACAAGCCTAAAACCACTGAGAAAACAGAGGCCAAACTACTGATCTGATCAATAATAATATGAAATGAAGCCGATAACTTCTGACACTAAGGTACAAACTTTCATGTCTAGCAATATCTTTGTATTTTGCAGTCATTCAGCCTCTTTTCAGAAGCAGAAATTGAAATGACAAGATGAGTGATTCTGGGTTTTTGTTTTTAAAACAAAAGTTAAGAAAGTAAATACAAGGCATTTTTCTTTTTCACTGCCAAAAAGTGATAAACAAACCTTTTTTCCTCTTATTCATGTTTTTCTCTCGTCTTTTACACATCTTATGACTCATTTCACTGTGTTCTTTCATTTTTTAACTCGATGATCAATGCATAGCTGAGAAAGGGTTCTGTTCTAAGTTGCAACACTTCAATGATGCTTTTCAGCTCTGTACGTCTCTTGTGCTTCAACATAACAGAGGGACAGAGTTCTTGTAGCAACATCTAACTCCATTATATATTTAAATAAAATATTTATTTGTTTTAGTATGGTATGGACTTTTTTGCTATTTAAATAAGAAAAATGACCAGTAATTAAAATTGAATCACATTTGCAATCTTGAACAAAATGCCATGTATTTCAATCTTAATTTGTGTATTTTAAAACAAAAAGCATATTTAGAAGAATTTCCTTATATATACTGAACAAAAATATGAATGCAACTGTTTTGTTTTTGCTCCCATTTTTCATGAGCCGAACTCAAAGATCTAAGACTTTTTTTCTGTGTACATAATAGGCCTTTTTCTATCAAATATTGTTCACAGGTTTGTGTAAATCTGTGTTAGTGAGCACTTCTCCTTTGCCATCTACGTCACAGGTGTGGCATATCAAGATGCTGATTAGACAGCATGATTATTACACAGGTGTGCCTTAGTCTGGCCTAAATAAAAGGCCACTCTAAAATTTACAGTTGTATCACAGCACAATTTCACAGATGTTGCAGTTTTTGAAGGAGCATGCAGTTGGCATGCTGACTTCAGGAATCCCGGCCAGAGCTGTTGCCTGTGAATTGAATGTTCATTTCTCTACCATAAGCTGTCTCCAAAGGTGTTTCAGAGAATTTGGCAGCACATCTAACCAGCCTCACAACTGCAGACCACGTATAATGACACTAGCCCAGGAGCTCCACATCCAGCATCTTCACCTCCAAGATCATGTGAGACCAGCCACTCGGACAACTGCTGCAACAATCAGTTTGCATAACCAAAGAATTTCTGCACAAACCATCTCAGGGAAGCTCACCTGCATGCTCGTCGTCTTCATCAGGGTCTCCACCTGACTGCAGTTTGTTGCCGTAACTGATTTGAGTGGGCAAATGCTCACATTCAGTGGTGTATGGCACGTTGGAGAGTTGTTTTCTTCACAGACAAATCAGTGTACAGGGCAGATGGCAGACAGTGTGTGGCATCGTGTGGGTGAGCGGTTTGCTGATGTCAACGTTGTGAATCGAGTGGCCCATGGTGGCAGTGGGGTTATGGTATGGGCAACGTTGGTTATGGACAACAAACACAGGTGATGATGGCAGTTTGAATGCACACATGTATGAATTGCCCCAGGTTGCAAGGATCTATACACAATTTCTGGAAGCTGAACACATCCCAGATCTTGCATGGCCAGCGTACTCACTGTACATGTCACCCACTGAACATTTTGGGATGCTCTGGATCAACATATACAACAGCGTGTTCCAGTTCCTCACACAATCATTGAAAAGGAGTGGATTAACATTCCACAGACCACAATCAACAACCTGATCCACTCGAAGGAGATGTGTGAGACAAATGGTGGTCAGACTGGCTTTCTGACCTCCCCAGACCCCCAATACAGTAAAAGTAAACGGCACACATTAGAGTGGCCTTTTATTTAGGCCAGACTAAGGCGCACCTGTGCAATCATCATGCTGTCTAATCAGCATCTTGATATGCCACACCTGTGAGGTGGATGGATTCTCAGCAAAGGAGACGTGCTCACTAACACAGATTTGAACAATATTAGAGAGGGAAAAGGCCTAGACCTTTGAGTTCAGCTCATGAAAGATGGGAACAAAAACAAAAGTGTTGTGTTTATATATATATATTTTTTTTTAATATATAAGTAATTCTTGTAACAAGTCACATATTTTGTCAGTCTGCTTTCCATGAAATCTTGTTTGCTGTGAAGGGTGCAGCATTTCATATTGTGTGATTAAAAATAATTTGCAGTCGGTTTTTGTAGTTGAGAGCCAACTGACCTAAAGACAAATATCTTGTAAATTTTGAAAGTAATACTATTCAGTGGGCGTGATTGACTTATGTACTTTTAGATTAGTATTTTACCTATTTTGAAGCTTGATATTATATTTTTTTGTAATTGCCTCAATTGGACTAAATCAAACACAAAACATGGTTTTATGGGGTATAAATAATTTGTTTACCGGCTCTCTTCTGGTTAGCAAGAAAAAGGAAATGACTAAAGTCATTATTTTTTTCATAGCCAAGCCTTTTTTCCTATTATCTTAAGAATGCTCTACAAATTTGTTGGTAGCTGGTTTGACTGCAGTGGATTGGCAGTTTGTGTTTCTGTGACCAGCTGAAAATAGCTGAGGTCACATCACTGTTTACCTGTTGGTCTGTTAGTTACCAGATCATCACTGATCAAATCAGTTGCCTCCTTTTAGCCTCATTCAGCTTCTCAGTGGTCTTCATTTTGTCTGTTTTACTGACCATACCTTTGTCTGGTTTAGACTGTCTGTTGATTTGCTGACTGATGATTTTTACTGGAAACATTAAAGCAGAAACTCTATTCCTGGAAAAGTTGTGAAGTTTCATAAAGTGCAACAAAAACGGAAATCTATCAATTATTCATTTGTTTGGACTTGTGTTCCACAAACACAAGTACAAATATTTTTTATTTGCTTTCACCTATTAACTTTGTTATACAAAAGTGTATAATAAAAAGACAAACAAATGTAGAATATGATGTCATCAGCATACTTCAAAAAGTTGGGAGAGAATTAATGATATATATGTAATATTTATAAAATAAATAATACATTTATTTAATTTTTTGGAAGATTTATATGTGCTGGAAGGAAAGTTTTAAATAGAAATAAAATGAAGACTAAGAACTAGTTTTTTTGGATTGTTCAACATTTTCTGCCCAAAAATGTTTAATCAGTTCAAACAAGATTTGTCAAGGTTTGTCTACAGTGAAAGATGGGTTGCAACAGGGCAAAATTAAGGCCCTGTCTACATGGAAACAGTTTTTCCAAATCAATCTTTCATTTCTAAAAATATGCTTGCAAACACTGAATCTTTTCATCTGCACAGAAACACCAAAACCTACCCAAAGTGCTGTAGTAACTATGCCAGGCCTTTTGTGACTGAAACGCTGCTAGGAAAATAAACCAGAAAAAGTCAACAAGACCAGGAGCATGTGCAGAAAGCATATTGGATTCAAAATTTAAATACAAGAAGAAATAGATGCCTTCTGGTCATAGATCAGGTTAGAGTTGCGCTCATTGTTTTCAGAAAGCTGCATTTTGGCTGTCTACACAAAAATACTTTGAAATACTTTTAAAATCTGGTCGTTCCCCTGGGGCTGCTGTCTCTGCAGCCCTTACAAATGTGGCTCAACAGCCTGAGCCTGGATCCAGCAAAACCTGCTCACAGATGCTGGAAGTTGTGGCTGTCTCCGCAGTGCCTTGAGTCCCTTGCCCAATAGTGTGACAGGGTGTTCCGCTGGGCTATCTACCATCACGGAGAGGTTGTCTATACCAATGCTTTCAACACAGGTTGGGGGGTGTCATGGCAGCAACAGGTTGCAAGGGGGACTTGGCCTCCACAACAGAAATGGGAGCATATCAATGACTTGGAGTTGAGGGCTTTGCATTTGGTGCTGCTCCACTTCCTCCTGGGCCTGCAGGGCAAGCACGTCCTGGTATGGTCCGACAACACGTCAGTGGTGTTTCGTATCAACCACCTGGGCGGGACTCGTTGTCGGCACTGTTGCAGCTGACCCAGAAGCTTTTGATTTGGGCAGCCCTCCACCTTGCGAGCCTAACGGCAGACCATATTCCAGGGGTGCTAAATAGCACGGCTGATTTTCTGTCTCCGTGGCGCACCCCTCTGGGTGAGTGGAGACTCCATCCGGATGTGCTTCCCGGGAGACAATGCACTGCAAGCTCTGGTTCTCTGGCAGACAGTGACAGCTCTCTGGGCTGGGATGCACTGGCCCACAACTGGCCCTGCACTCTGCTCTATGCCTTCCCCCCACTATCCCTGATACGTCTGACACTTCTGAGGGTCCTTCAGGAAGGACACTCTCTCTTCTTCTTCTTCAACCGTTGTTTAACCAGGATAAAACTCCTTGAGATCAAAGATCTCTTTTACAAGTGTCCTGACAATAATACAGTTAAAACAGTTAGTTACAAAAGACACAGAACAATATCAATAACATTATTAAATAAAATCCACTCTCTTAAAGTCAATTTAAAGAGTGGCATATAGACTTTGTTTCTGCTAAATCATTTATGACACCCTGGAAAGAATAAAACAAGACCAGCTCTTTTAAATGAAGTGCACCCTGAAGCAGACTCCAAGCCATGGTGCTGCAAATTATTATTATTATTTTTTTACCAAAGTCAGTACGGACTCTAGGAAATGTCAATAAAAATAAGTTGTGAGCACAGCTGATACAGCCCCGTAGGCTTCTGATAAATAAGAGAAATCAAGTAGGGAGGAAGTAGTCTTAGAAATGCCTTATAAATGAAGCTGGCCCTACTCTGAAGCAGGGACCGAAAAACTAGGGCCAGCCTCGAAAAAATGCCGGTGGAAACATGCACAAAGCAAGCCGAGTAGAGTGGAGCCGGAACCTTTTAGAGCCTGTGTAAAAGGGGCATTTGTTGACATGAAATACTCAACCTGTGCATGTGCAAGAATGATCATTCAGTGCTTAAGGCACTGCCTGTGGCGATCATCCAGGATTCATAGAACTGTAGTTACAGTCATAACTTTCGTTTTTCTTCCTGTGCCCTCTGTGTTCCTTGCGCCATCTCTCACTGTCCCTCAGTAGTTTTCCATGCCAGCCTAACTGAACCATCTGCACCTGTTCCAGATTAGTAATCTGTCACCTGTGTCAGTCCATATAACTTGTTCTTCAGCTTCCATTACTTACTGGTTCACTGTCGCAGAAATGCACTGTCTTGGTTTTCCTCCTGCATCCATCCTTGTGTTCTCTGTCATTATTAAGTTTTTGGTTTTAGTTTCTGCTGCCTTGTCAGCCCTTTGTTTTCATTTATTAATAAATCCATTTTCTTTGAAGCTCCTCGTGTCATCCTGCATTCTGGGTTCAACCAACTCTCCAAACCTGTCACATAAAAAAGAGCAAACCAAGAGTATCAGACTGGCAATGGTTAAATAAGTGATGACAGCTGAGACTAATAAACAGGTGTGACTGATAAACTATGGGCAAGGATGATAAGAACTGAAACAATAATAACAAAAAGAACAAAACAACAGCAACCAAAAAAAAACCAAAACATGAATCATGACAACAGTCACACATTGGAAAGCCAACATCACTCATTTCAGTTAGTAAGTCAACAAATGTAACCTGAAAGTCTTTTTGCATCATTTTTACACAAAAAGGTACCATATTCTCTGGCTACAAGCTTGTCTAAGTTGGACTGAAATACAGAAGGCATGTGTTCTTTGGTCAGAAGGGTCAACTGCTTGAGAAAGACCATTCAGGCTCGTATCAGTGAAAGTTGCAAAAGGCAGTGTCTGCGATGGGAGGCATATTTGTGCTAAGGTTATGATTGCAGAGGTATATTGGAAGTTTTGGAAAGACATACACTTCCAGGGTTTCCCCCAGAAAAGAGGGTAAGCCTGGTGGTAGGTGGCCGTTCGCTGGTCACATTTACAAATAAATTAAATTAACATAAATGAAAAAGTGCAAACAAGGCACCAACACACAACTCACATCAACGCAATGAATAACAACAGAAAACAGAGAGATGCTGTACTGTACTGTGCTTTTTGTGGCACAGGCTGCATGTTGGATCACTACATGGAACAACAAATCAAAGCATATCTAATGCTGAATTTAATAGCATCATTTTGCTGTTAACAAGAATAATATTTTCACTAAATACAAACCATGCTTACCATATTCAGTCTTGTAAAGCCACCTGCTGAATTTCAGCTTAACTAACCATTTTTGGTTAAACCCGCTGCTCGATGTTTATTACTGAGGCTCTGACAACCTGCTAACTCCAGGTAGCTGAAGGAGGCTCAGCCTCAGGGCTCATTAGAGTCCCGCAGGACTCCGTGAACAGCGCTCGGACCTGAGCGCGCGGAGGTGGTGTTTATACTGTACTTGGAGCTTACGTCGGTGCAGTTTTCTCCGAAATGACAGGGGGCAGTACACTACGTAACCAGTGGAAATACGGTAAAAAGAGAGCAGATGGTTGTCACATCAAATATGGCTGCACGTATTCAGGAGGAAGAGCTGTTGTGTTTCTGGCTGTGATACAGAGAGGATGTTTAAACTTAAAACATTCAGTTTGACTTTCATGGATTTATTTGCTTTACTTGTGATTCGCCCATCATAGGACAAATATTTCTTCCCTCTGTGGTCTATAAACGCTCCTTTTTATCGACTGCAGCAGTAATCTCCTTCCATGAGTTTTGAGTTGTTTGATTATCTCTGCGATCTCTTATAGAGGGATCATATAAATGCTGATACAGGCGAACCAGCTCCGCTAGAGCACCGAAATTATCCATTTGAATGGAGCGTGGCACATGCGGTCCACACCAAGTCACTTCCAACAAGAGGCCTTAAGATAAAGTATGCATGCTTAACTGTCTGGATCTGGATGGAACATCACAAAGAAAAGACTGACAGCTTTGACCACAGAGTATTGAGCAGTCCAAAAAAGAACTGATAGGTTTCTCTTGTATTCCTGCAATAGTGTGCATCCTAATTTCCAAATAATCAAGAAGCATCATTAAAGGAACCTTATTTTTACTTTCTCATCACAATCAAAAATCCTTCCTTTGTATTTGTGTATGTTAAAATGCAGGTGTAAATTAACAAAAAACCTTACAAAACAGGTTTTATTGCATTTTTAAAAACTCTCAAACTCTTCTGTGATTTTAACTAGATAAGTAAGCATGAAAGATCTCTCTATCAAATCCAGAGAGTTGTTTTCATCTCTATAGATTAGGGCCAACTGTCCTACATGTTTATTCACTCTGATGTTTCCAAGGCTGCCTGGGCTGGCTGTGCTGTCCTGCACTTATTAATCCTGACCATTGATTCTTCAGGAAGGTGTTATCTCAACAGCACTGCAGCTCAGGTTCTTCCTAGCATAGATGAGTTAATAAATCTCCCTCAAACTAAAGTGAGCTCAGAAACTAAATCACTACAAATATAAAAATAAAAATATCAACATTTCCTTTTTTGTTTGTTTGACTCATAAAAAGAAGTGTTTGCATTTGTCTCTTCCTCAATCAGCTGTACGACCAGTTTTTGAAAATCAAAGCTATTTTTATGTGCACAGCTTGCAAAACTGTAGTCTAGGCCATGCATGTTATTTTGTTGTCTCACCATACACACACACACACACAGATACACATGCAGTTGGCCTGTAGCCCTTTGAGCTCAGCTGCATGCCTTTTGCACCACAGTTCTGTCAGGATATGTGTTCCTGTTTGTAGATACTGGCTCTCCTCGCTGTCTGGCTCCAGCTCCTCCACCACACGAAAATTCAATAAAATATAGTAACATCCACCATCATGTCACTCACACTATTCTCGTTTAGCCACAGAGACAAAACAACAGGGAAGGAGAGCTCTGGCTGCAGTTGAGTGTTGTCATGGAGTGGTTTTGTGGTGAATCGCATTTCCTGGCAGATTGAACAAATGAGACTTCCTTTGGAGCTAAAAAAGGCTCTCATTTTTATTCTCCAAGATTTCTGTGCTGATAGGGTTTGCTATGCTTGTTTTTAGGACCTTATTAATGAAATGACAAAAAATTCCCCGAACATATAAAAAGGCCTAACGGAAATGGTGACTCTTTTTGTTTGTTTGTTTTAATAATTGTTTATTCAATAAGTTTTTGTTTTTTTTATATTTTAAATGAGGAAACCGTTCCTGCAAACAAAATGATCTGATATGGTTTAGGAAACATAATTCTACAGATAAACTGCCAGAAATTCAAAACATCCGTAGGTAAGTAAAGTTTATACATGTCATTTTTATCCAGAAAGTAAAAACTGGCATGAACTTTTCAGTAGTATAAATCAAACAAGGGCTAGTGCAATCCAGAAACATCTTCTCGCTGTAAAGCATTCTGACCTGCTCCATCTGTTTGGATTGAGCTTCGCATAGTTTTATAATGAAACTTTTCTCAACGCAAACAGAACTAAGCCAAGAATCACCTCTACCACACTGAGATTTACTGGGAAAAGAGTCTTATGGACCTGTAATGAACTGGGGACCAGTCCAGGGTGTATTCTGCCTCTTGCCTGTTACCCTATCCCTACCCCTGTGACCTGGAACAGGGTTAAGGAGGCACAGAAAAATAAAGATAATGGAATCCTTTAAACCAAAGTGTCAGATTTTTATTACAGCATTGTGTTTGTGTTTAATGTCACAGAAATAACAGAAGGTATCACCATTATATAAACTTTATTATGGACCTGCAGGGAGGATTTGGGATGGTTTTGGGATGTTTAACTGCAGACAGAGTTGGTAATCGTAAACCAACATGGTTATCAGTTCTGCAGTGTTATACTAAACCTTCAGGAAATCCCTTATTAGTTCTCAATTTTGATATACGGAAAGAAACTAAGCCCCAAAATACCTTTTAGCAGTGCTGTATTTCATAGCCACATTAGGTACATTAGCTCAGCCCCATGGAAGTTGATGGAAGGGTTTAGATCATAAAGATAATAAATGTACAACTGCACCAAGGATGCTGTCAAATCCTGTTCAAAACAGATACAAATTCTAATCCAGTTACATTGAGTTAATTCTATCCAATTAAAACAAGCCAAATAATACAATACAATCATATTCAATAGGTTACAAAATGGCAATCATTTAAAAGCTAACGTAAAACAAACCAGAAGATTGCATTAAAGTGCACTCATCCTTAACAAGCATGGTGCAGCAGGCGACAGTGGAAAGGAACAACTCCCTTTTAACAGAAATAAACCTCCAGAAGAACCAGGCTCAGGATGGGTGGCTACCTGCTTCACCTGGCTGGGGGTTGTTCTGTCAACCCCACCACATAACAAGTTTTTTAAAGGGGACCTATTAGGCTTCCTTGAACAAGTTGATATTGGTCTGAGGGCTTTACAAAACATGTTCGATACATTTAACACACAAAATCATTCTCAGATATTGAGATTTTACCTGATCAGTTCTGCCTGTTTTGAGCTCATTTCAGAATGAGCGGCTTTAGGGCTACGTCACTGTTATGCAAAGAAGCTGCTGTTGGCCACGCCCCCCAACTCAGAGTCCCGTCTCAAAACATAAAAACTCTTTGAAGGAATAAACGCTGCAGATCTGACGCACATTTATATCGTTATTAATTCAAACGCTGAGGATTCTGACTTTGGCACATGGGCACTTAGCGGTTCTGAACCGACATTTGTTGAGTCAGACACTGGCAATCAGCGGTCCGAACCCCGACTGGCAGCGGGTCGGGATACTGGCAATCAGCAGATCCAAACCTGAAAAGTGTCCGGATGGCCGCCCGGTAAAGATCAGTTTTATTTTATTTTTTTCCCAACTTTTCTTCTCTTTTATTAACATAGTTCTAATGTTAGTTTAGACAAACCTGTCATGACTTTAACAGAGACGTGTTTCTGGGACAGGTGAGCTGTTCAAACTACAACTTTCTTTGGCGATATCACAGGGACATTACCATCAAAAATAAAATGAAGCCACACAGCTCTGTTCTCTGTGACTGGGAGAACATGGATGCACACATGTTCTATATTACATTTTCCTTTTCCAGCAGACATTGTTCAGCAGTAAAACCAGCAGAACTAATGTGATGGTCTTCTTGTAATGAAGTGGGTGGAGCTTCAATTGGGTTGCCAGGTGAGGGGCTGGGCTCGGTTTAGGGTTGCTAGGTAACGGGGATTGTGACGCAATAATCCTGAGGTTTTTGAAACAGGTCGTTTTGCAATTCTAGAAGCAGTAGATACCTAAATGGAAGTACAAAAACATGCAAACAGTGTTTTTTGCATAATAGGTCCCCTTTAAATTCTGAATATGTCTGTATTTTGCATTACATGATACTCTAGCAGGTTGAAATTATAAAATAAGTAAAATAACTACTTTAAAAAAAGAAGTAAAAAAACTGTTTATAGGCACCAAAAGTGTTGCATGTCAAGATAGATTGTTGACTTCATGTACTTTAAAAGTCAAAACAGTTTGGAAATTATTAGTGTAAACACAGCATGCTGTTATTATTAGAAGTATCCAGCAAAGTTGTTTGTTTATATGTTGTCACTTATGCAATAAAGTTTCCTTTAAGCTTTGTTTGCTGCAGCCATAGTGTCATCGTTAACAACACACTCATTCCAACCCACTGTGTCAAAAATCATGTCAAAATGTTAATTTTGTTTTGCATCTTTCTGCTCTCTTCTTGGGACTTTTTTTCTGGTCATACCTGATCCTCCTCCTCTGCAGTCCCTTATCTTTGATGAAGTGGACCTATCAGATGCAAGTGTTGCAGAGTCCAGCACAAAGAATGTCAACAACAGCTTCACAGTGAGTGTTTTTTTTTTAGTTTTTTTTTTTTAAACTCTTTATTTAACATTTTTCATTATTACAATGAAACATAAAATACACCGAACATGGGGCAGTGACTCATAGTTGAATAAGAAAGAACATTACTTTTTTTTTTTTTTAAGTTTTAATGCACATATACATACTCAGTGTTACATGGGAAATGACAGTCAAAACCAGACTAACAAATGATGTAGCAACATAGAAAGGTTAGAAGTAAAATTCTATATAAGCTATGATTCAACTGTATAATCATATAATGAAGACAGTACCTTTTTTTCCTAATGATTTATTGTGTTTTCTTTGAGTTTTAAGGTCCCTAGAACCTTTTTAGTTTATCTACTTTTATCAGTTGTTAGGAAAATGAACCCAGAGGGCAGACTCATTTCACAAAAACAAAACAAAAAAACGACTAATAATAAACAAAGAGAAAACAAAAAGCTGATATGGCAGCAACACTAATAACAAAAGACTTACACAAAGGATCTCAATGAGGCTCAAGGAGAATAACCTGACTGTGGTGCAGAAACCAACAGCAAATAAAGAATGAACCAGCGACAAGTGAGTGACTAGAGACTGAATATAAAGAACTGTGGGTGAGTGGGAGATGAGCTACAGCTGATGAGAGAGATGATGAGGAACAGGTGCGGTGGGCATGGCAGGCTGACTGAAAAACTACCGATTTGAGGGCAGGTGAATAGTGGCACAGGGAACACAAGGAGCAAAAATATACAATAATATAAATTTACATGAAACACAAAGATGACAAAAACAAACAAGAAGATAAAACACAAAACTAATCATGAAACCCAAACATAGAAGATCACAAAAACAATCAAATCCTGACACTTTTGGGCTTCTCTCGGGACATCATAGACCAGTATATTGTAGTGAAATAGAATAGAGGGCAACCTGTACTATTTTAAATGCAAGTTTCTCAAACTTTATTAAGCTAATTAGATACTTATATAATTATTATACAATGTAAAGAGAGAGTGTTTTGTCTAGGGATCTTGCTATGCATGGGAAATTTTGCTTTGCATCGGAAAGTTCACCCTAAAGCGGGGGTCGGTAACCTCTTTGGCTCTTTGGCGCTGCCCTAGCGGCTCCATGGAGCTTTTTCAAAAATGTTTGAAAATGGAAAAAGATGGGGGAGATAAATATATTTTTTGTTTTAATATATGCCTCTTTTACACGGACCCTAATTCAGAAGTCCGGCTCTACTCCACTCCACTCGGCTCGGCTCGATAAAGAATGCATCGCGTTCACACCGGCAGAGGAACGCCTCCTCGTGTTGCAGGGGGCGGGGCTGTGGCGCGGGGTTGCGCTACCAAAACTTAGCGCAAGTTGTGTAAACAACAGAAGAGCTATGGACAACGTTGGCCCTGTGTTGTTGCTGTTTTTTAAACTTATGGGGATTCTCCTGAGACTTCAGGAAGAGAGGCGCAGTGGAAGAAATGCTCTGGATGCCGAGATTGTTGCGCGGAGTAGGACAGCTGTTATCTGCCGGAGATTTCAGGCTTTACAGCGCCTTCAGCTGGGGGACAGACGGCATGAACGTTGCAGGGTAAGCTAACGCTGTTGTTTATATTCCTACCTTCGCTCTTTATGCTTGCATCTGGTCACACCCACGACCAATGAGTGAACAGGAGCTAAGCTAGCGCCGCCCACGAAGCAGGGCCGGCCCGGCTGGCCTGACTCCGAAGCAGGTATATTAGCCTATCAGATAGGCTAATATAGCTAATATAGACACATACAGCATGTGTTGCCTTCATTATAAGGCTTATATAAGGCTTTTAATTTTTTGCAGCTCCAGACATATTTGTTTTTTGTTTTTTTGGTCCAATATGGCTCTTTCAACATTTTGGGTTGCCGACCCCTGCCCTAAGGGGTTGGGAAAGGATATTTCGGCTGATTGCCAAAATCGTATTCAATACTTCATTAACCAAAGCAAGAGCTTTGTCACCATAATCAAAAACTGTGATCTGGTTGCCTCCCTTTAGAGTTTTTTCTGGTGCATCCCACTGGGAGGACACCCTGGGTCAAACCAAGAACTCTCTACAGGTACTATACAGTATATCCCTTTTGGTGGCTTGGAATTACCCTGTTATCCCTCATTAGGAGCCAGACAGCATTGCTAGCAGAATGTCTTAATTTTCTACCATAGCAATAGGAGCTCAAAGCTGATAAAAATGAGTGAAAGTGTTTCTGCCCTTAAATGTAGACACTGTTTCAGTGTATAAACAGGGTGCCTTTTTTGAGTAAAAGATGTGTGGCCTAGCCAGGTTTTTTCTTTTCTTTTCTTTAAGGTATAATTAACATTTACCGAGAGAGGACAGTGTGCTTATCAAATAGATGGCATACTGAGATTTAATCTTACTAATCTCACCATATTGAATTGGTTTGACTGGTTGTTGAGTTCATATTTTTGAGGGTCAAGTATGTCAGAATTTTAAAAAGCTGTGACTTGGGTTAATCTGAGTCAGTCACTAAAGTGATCTGGTTCACTTGAGTCACTTGAATGATTGTTTTTGTCACATGTCTCCGTTGGCACTTAGATGGAGTTGCAGTCTAGAATGTACCCCTTCTCATCTGCTAACTGCTGGAAGAGACATTAGAGTCTATAAATACGGTGGCCCAGAGGGGTCAACAAAATGCAAAGGCCACAACAGAACACAACATAAAAAGGTCATAAGACAACAAAAGTCACATCACAAAACCAAAACTACAACACAACACAACAAAAGCCACAAGTCAGCCGATGTTAGCTCTAACGTCGGCTAGCTTGACTGCAGACGTTAGCTGCATTTTCAGTTTGTGACTGTGAGAGGAGCTGCTGTCTGACTATAGTTCTTTATAAAGCGGTGATAGAAATTGAAAAATCCTAGAAAACGTTGGAGTTGCTCCCAGTTCTCTGGTGTAGGCCATTCAGCGACAGCTTAAATCTTTCCAAACCTGCCCACTCTCAAAAATGAGTAAACAAATAAACAAACACAAAGTCGTCCACAAAATCCCATAACACATCGTTCACCAGGGCCTGGAACCCTGCGGGAGCGTTAGTTAATCCGAAGGGCATCACTAGGTACTCAAAATGACCTAACAAAGTCTTGAAAGCAGTCGGCGCAATATTCCTAGAAAAAACAGGGCAGTACGCTACGTAACCAGTGGACATACGGTAAAAAGAGAGCAGATGGTTGTCACATCAAATATGGCTGCACGTATTCAGGAGGAAGAGCTGTTGTGTTTCTGGCTGTGATTCAGAGAGGATGTTTGAACTTAAAGCATTCAGTTTGACTTTCATGGATTTATTTGCTTTAGTTGTGATTCGCCCATCATAGGACTAATATTTCTTCCCTCTGTGGTCTATAAACGCTCCTTTTTATCGACTGCAGCAGTAATCTCCTTCCATGAGTTTTGAGTCGTTTGATTATCTCTGTGATCTCTTATAGAGGGATCATATAAATGCTGATACAGGCGAACCAGCTCTGCTAGAGCACCAAAATCGTCCATTTTGATTGGAGCGCGGCGCGCGGTCTGCAACAAGTTACAAAAACTAGAAGGTGCACGACCACGAGATGGACAGTACGATTGCGTCACTGTTGGCGCACGCACCCTCGCGTGGTGAGGTAGATAACATTTTTGGGGGGAGCGGGTGAAAAAAAAAAACGTGTATAAAAAATGACGTATTTATAATAAACAAGTGGAGCTTAGCCTGGGGGCAGGGTCGCCAAAGCCTGGCGGCCCGCCAGGCTTATAATACACTGGGGGAAACCCTGCTCACCATAGATTGTTGTGGATTCCTGTTCAGGGTTGCAATCAGATCGATCAGTTTGGTGCAGCTTGGCTCAAAACTCTGGAATTTAGAGCAAAACCTAGAGCAACAGTGTGACGTCTGACTTTGCCACACAGCCATTGCCACACCCTCCACCGAAACCTGTCAATGCTGAAGGTCAAGTTACACCAACATGTCTTCTGTCACTGGACACATTTTCATGTTGTTTAGGTCAAAGGTATCAGATAATACACTTCCTATTGTCAGGGGGCGTGGCTTAAGTGATGTCATGATTTGACTATTGAGTATTGTAGAGGATCGGGTATGGATCAATCACTGAAGGTTTGGTGTCTCAGTGAGTTTTTGTGTAGGAGATATAACAGTTTTGTGTTTCATAGCGAGATGTGAAACTTTGAGCATGCATGAAAACTCACCGTTTTGATAACTTTTATTCGGTCATGCCTTATGAGCAAACTGACCAACTTTAAAATCAATCAATCAAAATCTCTAGGAGGAGTTCGATCAAATGTGGAGGCTGTCAACGTCCAAAATGGGGTAAAAATCTGACCTTTGATCCAAGATGGTCGACTTTCTGTTTGGTTTAAAGCCTGGTTGCAAGAGAGTTTTCTGTAGGTCTTGGTGAATTCTACAAGTACACCAAATTTCATGCTTCTACAACAAAGCAAGGTCAAAGTGGAGAGTAGTTTGAAAGCTGCCAGGTGGCGCTGTTGAGCTGTTTCTGTTGCAGTTTTTGCAACAACCTTAAAATACGTAATTTTCATGCACGCTGGATGCGTCTGCCAAGTTTGGTGAGTTTTCATATACGTTTAGGCCTCCAAAAAGCCAATCCATTTGACGGTAGTATAATAAAGAAAGAAAAAGAAACTATGATTGCAATAGGCCTAATAAAACAACCCGCTTGCGTTTTAGCATAACTTCCGTTGTGGCTTATGTTGTTGTGACCTTTTGTGTAGTGTTCTGTTGTGGCTTTTGCATTTTATTGACCCCTCTGGGCCACTGTATATAAAGTCTAATATGAAATATGTTTCTTAAAGAGAGCATTCCTCTCAATTTTTTTCTAGTTAAAGTGTCAGTCCTTGTTACATATAAAGATTTTTTTTATAGTGTTTCCCAGCATAGCTTCTTATGTGTGTGTCACATGCTTCTCATCAGGACATGTCCTCTGGAGGAAACAAGTGATGCTGCTGTGAGTGGATGCTTGGTCTGGCAAAAAAATCAAGCGGCTGAATGTGCTTGACAGATGGAGGGAAATTGACATGCGGATTATGATTGACAAGAATAAAAACAAAAAGTAAAAGACTTTCTGGTTCCCTTTGTTTTCCATAAATAATTCTCCTCTCCAGGGATGTTGCTATAAAAAGAAAGAAAGAAGAGGAGGAAGGCAGAGGAGAAGTGCCCTGCGGAGAGCACATGGCTATTTTTAGCAGCACCTTGAAATGTTTCACTGAGTGCCTATGTTTGTGCTGTGTTATGACAGTGATCGTAACCTGATGGGTCTAAAACCTTGGAGCTGAAGTTTGATGCAAATGGTTGTGACCATTTGGTCGTGGTTTCATGGAATGTCATACTTTGAATAGATCATTATGTGTTTTGCTGTCATATTTTTGCTGGTTATGTAAAGGTTAAATAAATCCAGAAGAATGCCCTTGTGAGCATTCTGCTGAGGTGCTCACAGAGAGAGAGGGAGGACACAGAGAAGGAAGAAAAGGAGATGGGAGCGAGGAAAAGAAAGACTGAGCTACAAAGAGCTAAAAATAGAAAAAAATGCAAGGATTTCTGAGATTAAAGAGCATGCTGAATGTATTATTGGCAGGTAGTGACTGCAGAGCAGCTTCAAAACCGTGAGATGGAAGAGCTGAAAGGAAATCCTGGAGTGATGTCACTTTGCTACTGACAGTTTTGAGACAGTTTTGTTCAGCTGGTCTGCCCCCTCAGGAGTCATCTGTGGAGGTTGGTGCTTCTTGGTTTGAAAAGTTAAAAGTCAGTGAGTCGTGTCAGTGCAGACGCTTCACGCTGTGTGCACGTTTACGAAGGTTTCCTGCACATGTCTTCTCAGGGTGTTAAGTGTGAAATTACTGACATCTTCGATGCACCAGCAAGCCTGAGAACAGCTCTGAACATGAAACAAAGAAAAAGAAAAAATGTTTTACTCTTATTCTTTTATTATTTATTGGGAGGTGTGCTTGTTCTGTCCCATGTCTGTTTTCATCTTTATGGAAGATGCAAGATTGGGTGCACTAATGGTAATTATGGGTAGGAACCTTTAGGCACATCATACTTCGATTTGATTATGATTCAGAGGATTGCCATGTGATTATAAAACAATAATTGGTGCTTCAAACAAAATCCTAGGCATAAATTCTCTCAGACCTAACAGAAACAAAATATTTTACTCTAAACTACAATATAAAACAATTTTCATTCAAACACGATTTAGGAAACTAACTGAACAAAAATTAAGTGAAAATGCTGAGTACAAGGACATCATTTTCTGTAGCAATGGATGTCTGTGCGTCATGCCAGAGCTATCTTACAGACTTTCTTCTGTGTTTCCACAACTTTGTTTTTGGTTCTGTCATAGAGTCAGGTGATGCAAACAAGCCATAAACGGTCCAGGTGCTGCACTTCACAGTTCCACCATTTTCTTATCTCAACAGGACGTTTTTAACATGGAATAATATTCAGATTTTGGCATTTGTACAGATTGATTAAGAATTGTTCATGTCAACATTGCAATGCATTGAAAAATAGATTGTACCCTAGTGTTGGGTGATATAACGATACATATCGTGGGGACGATAGAAAAGTGTCTATCGTGAAATATTTTCTTCTATCGTTTCTATCATAATTGTATCAATGATTCATGTAAATATTTCGTAACGTAGGCTACGGCGAATGTATCAGTGTTGTCACTTTGCATACATTCAGTTTATATACCGTATTTTCCGGACTATAAGTCGCAGTTTTTTTCACAGTTCGGCTGGGGGTGCGACTTATACTCTGAAGCGACTTATGTGTGAAATTATTAACACATTATTATATCATTTCACATGTTATTTACACACTAAACCGCAAGAGGG
>NC_051435.1:25117213-25118691 GCF_001649575.2 Kryptolebias marmoratus | reverse complement strand
GTCTGTGATTTGGTTCAAGAAGTCCGACATGGAGCAGAAAAAGGTAATATGCTAACTATGCTAATGCTAATGCTAACTCTGCTATTAGACTGTTTTCTCATCTGACGCCAACACAACAAACCTCTTCTATCACTTAAAGAAGAACCACAAAAAAGAATATTTAACAATCCAAAGAGTGCAAGGTCAAACAAGTTGTAAAAGAGCCGGGGAAAGTTGCAAAAAGTGAAACTATAGGCGGCCGAAGATAATAAGAGTCTGTTGTCATTTGATACATATATATTGCTGCACTAAAATGCAGCAGATCTCATTTGTGAAAGTTCAGTTAAATGTCACTTTGAAATAAAGCTTGAAAAAGGTAAGAAATTAGATTATTTTTTTCATATTTTTCAGAGAATAACTGACAACGTACGTAATTGGTGTATATCGTGATATATATCGTTATCGTGATATAAAATTATCTATATCGTGATTTAGGATTTTTTCCATATTGCCCAGCACTATTGTACCCCCAACCCAAACTGGTAATCCTGCCTCAGTGTGCGAGTGTGTAACAGATGACCTGTGTCTCTTGTTATCTTTGCTGGTTGACTCTCATTAGATTTCTGCACAGGTGAGTTAGCCACTTTTTGTTGCCACTTGTTATTGCACAAAACACTCAAACATACATGTATGATGCATTTGTCTCCTCTGGGGGTCAGCCATTAAGAAAGTCTTTCTGCACTTTAGGAATGCCTGGGGCCACTTTTGAAAACAGCCATTCCCTGTTTCCCCTGACAACCAGTCTTATGGTTACACAGTTTCACACATACACACACACACACACACAAGGGCACAGTGCACCAACAGAGAGACAGGATGATCCATGTCCTGAGGGATCAATTTGCCCTTGTGCATGCAGACACTAAAGTGATAAAATGCTTGTTTACCTCCTCACTAAGCCTAGCTTTTCCAGGTGGGACGTAAAATGTATGGGTGGGTAAAAAAAAAAACTAGAGTTCTAAAGGGTTCCCTGAGGAGTTCAGGCAACAAAGAGGAGTTATAGCTAAGCATAACACATTTACTTGCACATGCAAAATAAACTAAAATTCTGCATGGATCACCATCTGTCAAGATTTGGGCTCAGACATTGTCTGAGTATGCCAGAGTGCAAAAGTGCAAAAGGTAAAAATAAGAAGAGTCACTGCTATAAATACTGACTTTCCACATACATTTGATGTATTCAACTAGGGCTGCAACAACGAATCGATAAAATCGATAAAATTCGATAATTAAAAGCGTTGGCAACAAAAGTCATTATTGATATGTGTCGCGCAATTTATGCGTCACTAACGTTGTCGCGGAAACGGTGACGTCACCCGCAGCGCGTTTGCTGAACAAACTCAGTCCCAAATATAAGTCATTGCTCCGTTCGCTCCGTAAAAAAAATAATAATAAAAAACTCCGTCTGCTCCGTAAAAAAAAAAAAAAAAAAAAAAAAA
>NC_051435.1:25098478-25116920 GCF_001649575.2 Kryptolebias marmoratus | reverse complement strand
ATGCAAGTGAAGAGTGAGGCAACATTTAACTAAATTTACATCTACTTATTTATGTAATTAATTGTTTTAATGGTACTTGTAGTGTGTGTGTTTAATTGATTTAGTTGTAAGTTTTTTAGAGATGTGAAACACGGGTGGTAAATAAGCTGTTATTTTCTGCTTGAGAGCTAATTATATAAAGTGAGAATGTTGAATTGAATTTATATTGATTTATTTAAAAATAAGAAAGTAGTAAAAGTTTTACATCAACCTACTCCTTTACATACAGATAACTTTTTTATGTGGGCCAAAATGAATGACTGAATGAATGAATAAATTCCAAGACGACCGATTAATCGAGAAAATAATCGGCCGATTAATCGATTATTGAAATTATCGTTAGTTGCAGCCCTATATTTAACAATAAAATAGTATAAATCTCTCTCTCTCTCTCTCTCTCTGTCTCTATCAATATATATATATATACACACAAAAAAAAACCTCACCCTATATTCCACATCACTTCAAGCTTGGGTCCTCTACCAGAGGCCTGGGAGCTTCAGGGTTCTGAGCACTATCTTAGATATTGCTAGGACTATGCTCTTTTGAAGGTCTCTGAGGTTGTTCCTGGGATTTGTTGGAACCTCTTTAGGGTTCACAGCACTGAGTGCTTCGATGACCACAGGTACCACTGAGGTCTTGAATGTACACAATTTCTCTATTTTCTCTTTTTTTTTAGCTGGGAGTTGTCTCAGTGGTTAACCAATCTGGGTTGTAAAATGAGAAAGAGACCTAGAGATAGTGACATGCCAGCTTGGATGTTTCCGAAATGTTGGGGAAAAAACAATTGAATTTGATTTTAGCAACACATCTCAAAAAATGTTTCTCACTGTCTTCCAACTGTCTTTTGCTGGAGTTTTGGGAGGGGACTGTTATCCCATTCTTGTCTGATTTATGGTTCTATCTATTCAACAGACCAGGGTCTTCTTTGCTTGATTTTTTTGGTTCAAATGTTTTCAGTTGGTAAGATGTTTGGACTGCAGACAGGCCAGTTCCAAACCCATTCTGTTATAATGGATATGGTTTTGCTAAAATATGCAAGGTTCAGACAACTTTGTGACCAGTAAGACACATTTCTTTTTTTTTAACCTTTTGTTCACAGTTGCACTCAGTTTTTCTTTGGAAGACCTATTGTAGGTGTGTGTGTGTTTATCCTACATGTTATGTGGCGTGCACAGTAACACATTTATCCTATTATTGCCACAAAGAGAGTATAATTTAGAAAAATAATGGACTTTCACAGCAGCTGAGTGTATCAATTGAGATTATGGTGACTTGTCAGTTTTGAATGGTGCACTGGAAAATGATGGAGCTTTTGCGGTAGAACAGGACACAGACACAAACACACAGTACGTTTACTGGATTTTCATAGTCATTTTTTAAAATTCATATTTAAATGAAAAGTTGAATGGTAAACATTGAGAAAATGTTCAGAGCAGATTGGCGGTATGGTGGTTAGCACTGCAAATACGAGAGATGTAACGATACACGTTTTTGCACCATGACCATACCTTTGGTATGGAAATGTAGAAAAGGTTCATAACTCACATGCCTTCTAACACCCTCTGATATCTAATAATGGTGAATATACCACCAAGTGTATGAATCTGTGAATGAACAGCACACTAGCAGACACCTCGCTGAGAAGCTATGTGAGTGTTTAATTTGATCTATTTTGTGTTCAATCATCTCAAAATCTTTAATTGGTTAGAGCTCCTGAATTAAGATCAGGTTTCTCAAGTAAGGGTTTATTTCAAGCGACTATGAAGGTCTTTCTCATTCCTGTGTTTATCCTACCTAAGTTTCAGTGTTTATCGGTTCCCGCAGACGAACTGTCTACGGTGGTGCAATCGACCGTAGACTTTTCACTGTAGACAGCCAATCAGAGCCTTCGGCTCCTCAACCGTAGACTCACCAATCAGAGCGGGGCATTTGTACAAAGGTCAACCCCCCGACCGTAGACGACCAATGGGCTAAGCTTATACCTGTCCCTAGCTAATCAAATTTACCGAAAACTTGACCGTAGACTGTCCAGTCAGAGCGGGTAATTCGTACAAAGGTCAACCCCCCGACTGTAGACGACCAATGAGATCGCTGGATGCAGTGTAGACAACCAATCGCTACACGTGTGCGAAATAGCGGAAACTTTCCACCCCAAACTGTTACTTAATTTAAAAACAATAAAAGACCGGTTAGCATAATACATCGGACGAGCTAGCATGCCCCCCCACCCCACCTCCCGCCCTTTGGGGTTCGTTATCTGCTAGATAATGCTATTTTTTCCCCCACAGAAATTATGACGTTTATGGATATAAATGTACTGTTAACGTTTTGATTTTGATTTAATAAATTCAAAAACGTTTATGCATTTATACTGAAATTAAGCTGTTATATTGGCTGGATATTTACACCAATGATGAGAGAAAATGTTGTAAACTGTAGGTAGATATATACAGAACACATCTCAGTGACAGTTTATTGGAGTAACTGGCAAACATATATTTTTAATATTTTATTACATACATCAATTCTTCTATTGCTACACATATATCCATATTTATATACACACACCGCCAGTGTGTTCTCATGTGTAGCTTAATGCTCCTCAGTTCTGCTCCTGCCCCGCCCACTCTCACCTGCTTCCAGTTGTCTATTTTCCAGGTGTTTGCCATGCAGTTCATTAGTGTTTACCTAAAATTCGTACTTTTACCGCAAAGGAGTGCAAACTGACCAATCCTATTTAACATTATGATAAATGATATATTTTACGATTTAGATAAATGTATAAAATCAGCATTATATGCAGACGATGGGGTCATATGGATGAAGGGAAAGAATGTATCATATGTAAAAGAAAACATTAAGAAAGCAAATCATAAAGTAGAGAATTGGTCATATGAATGGGGCTTCAAGTTATCAGTAAGTCCTACATAATGATCACAAATAAGAGAAAGATTGGTATAGGAAAATTAACATTATATGAACAGCCACTAGAGATGGTATCTGAACTTAAATACTTTGGCTTATGTTTAGACAGTCACATATGGAAACATATGGAATATCTGAAAACGAAATTTAAAAAACTCAATACAGGGAATTAAGATTGTGTACAAGAGCAGTGACAACAACTTCCATTAATGCTTTATTATTTAAGGTTGGTAAGACTCTGCTGGAAATTAGAAGAGTTAAACTGTGTGTGTGCATTGATGATATGTGTGCTGTATGCAACTGAGTGAAAAAGGCTGCAGGTAGCAGAGGAAGGAAAGGGCACGAGTGGAGTATGAAGGGTAGCATGGGAACCGAAGGGAAACAAAGAGGAAATAGAAATAGTTGGGAAAGCTTAATTTATATTTCTATAAAATACAAAACTGACTAGAAGAATTTAGTGGGGGGTTTTTGTAATACATAAACAAGGTTTAAAGACATGAAGTGACACACTCATGTACAGTAGGTGGCGGTATGCACCTGTCAGTTGTGTGTGATCTGCCATTAAATAAAAAGAAGAAGACTCCCTCAGTGGTGCATTGTGCTTTGTTGTGATTTCTACCATGTGTGCCTCCCAGTGTTTCAAAGCAAATGTTTGTAAGTAGTTCTACTTCCTCAACAGCTTGTTGGTAATAAATCAGTACCAAATGTCTCCTCTAGTGACATATTTATTTCAAATTTGAAGTGCTGCTTGTAGGAAAACCATAACTAGGAAAGGGCTAAAACTAGGAAGACCTATGGTGGACTGATAGTTTGATATAATTTATGGCACTTTTACGATGGAAAGAATTACTTTTGCCAGAAGACTTCAGGGGGGTCTATTTTGAAAAGATGGGAAAAATGGATTAAATGTGTTACACTGGTCTGACCATCATTTATTTATTTATTTATTTATTTATTTATTTTTGGGGGGGGTGGGGGGGGATCAAACATGTACACCTCAGTGCTCCTGTTCTAGAGGGTTTTGTTTATGATTGTGTGCTTTGTAAATTTACTCTTTCATATGGTATAGAATGTACCAATCATCCTTGTCTGTAATTTTTGAGGTTATGTGTGCACTACTGTGTAATTAGGTTGTAAGGGATGAGAATGTTAAATTGTTTGGTGAATAAACATGCAACCCATGAAAGAATATAACAAAAAAAAATGGGGAAAAAAGGTAATGAACCAGTGACAATAGTAGGAAGGATGGTGTGAATTTTCTTTTGAATTAAAACAATTTCTTTATGAAGAATCTGATGAAAGAGCTGTTACGGTTGGTAAAGGATGAAACATGGAATGCAGGCAGGAATCACAGGAATCACTGGGATCACAGATAGGTAAAATAAACAGAAGAATCCCCAAAACCTCTAATACTTAAACACAAAAGGCTCCTAATAGAGGTCCTGACATATAGGATAAGTTTATTAAAAATGGTCAAATAAAACAGGATTGTGTGATATGTTGTTAATGAATTGCCCTTGGTGCCATAGATCAGAACCAGATCAAGTACGATGAGAGGATAAGTAGGTTTGTGGACATTTTGGGTAAGAACAACTGACTGTACAAAATTATTAAAAGCTACGTTGAAGATATTACTTACAATATCTACATGAATATTGAAATCATCCACTATTATGATTTTACCAGTATTTAAAAAGTCAGACAAAAACCCTGAGAATTCAGACAAAACTCAGTGTTTATTTCCATTTTGGGTGAGAAAAACTGAAGGTCAAGGATTCACAATAATTACAACTAATAACTGGCTATGGATTAATCAGTAATCCTAATTGAAAATTAGAAGTTACTCCTACACAGCCTATTGTTCAAGAAATGTGAAAATGTACATAATTAGCAGGAGTGGATCCATTATTACCTGCTGTAACCAGGTTTCGGACAAAAGTGCTTGACTTCTGTTTATGCTGCAGATGTTAAATAGAGGAGGTTAATGAATATTGGATCAACATGTCTTTGTTTATTTGGTTTAAGAAATGTCAGATACCACTGTATTCTGCAC
This sequence comes from Kryptolebias marmoratus, assembly GCF_001649575.2. Taxonomy (NCBI): domain Eukaryota; kingdom Metazoa; phylum Chordata; class Actinopteri; order Cyprinodontiformes; family Rivulidae; genus Kryptolebias; species Kryptolebias marmoratus. The sequence continues at coordinate 25,111,900 of NC_051435.1, read as the reverse complement.
AATCTATGTTTTTTCTGTTCATACTAAGAGGCCTGCTTGAAGAGTGTTGCACTTTTTGAGGCAAGGGAAACTTGTCTTGGTTTGAGAGTTGGAGTACTCTGTTATTGCCTGTTTTTATTTTGTTAATAAAAACCACATAACAGAAAGACAGCTGCAACACGATCAGAGGAGAACCTGACATCCAGTTTTGTTGCAGAATTGGTTAGAAGCAAAGATTGAGAGGTGATATTTACGCAAGTATGTTGATAGTATTAATAATTCTCTGTTGTGAATAATAGTTCAGTTTTAGAGAGGTTTACCTGAAATTTGCTTTCCTTCATCTGGTGGAAATATATTTGTAAGATTTCAGAATTGTTCAAATGCATTTCACAAACAATATATCACTTTAGGCATTCACACTGCAAGTCCTAATCCTCAATTCCGAGTTTTTTGCTCAGATTTTTATTTATTCAATTTTTTGTGGTCGCTTACATTTTATGTTAAATGAGACCGTTCTCAGAATCCAGTGTGAACAGTCTTTGGCCCTAAAGCAACCCACATGTGCAGAAGAAAAAGTGACGTTGCATGCAGAACATAAATATGGATGCTATACATGTTAGCATGTTTGTATCAATTCTCAAGTTGTGCAGTTCAAGTCGACAGAATTATCTGTCATGCTTGTTTCTCTGACCACTTCCTGCCTACTCTAGCACAGCCCTGTACTTCCAGAACAGGAGTTATATACTTCAAGTATAAGTATCGGTCCTGTCTCGCGAGTGTTGATGTGATCCAACAGCAACATTAGTATCACCATCTCAGTCATCCAGGACATGGCAAGTCTAAAAAGTCCAAGAAAAAAACCTGTGAAGCTACTAGACTTCTGTATCTGATGACGTGTGGAGTTCTAATCTTTAAACTGCATGACAGTGGTATCAATAATATCAATATTTGGATCAATCTACATTCCCCTACTTCAGTGATGTGAAAGTCAAATGAAATGCAATCTGACCATTCAGACTGAGGTTTCTTTGATAAATGATATGTATCCGATTTAGTACCACAGATGAAAGTGACCTGGGTTGGATTAAAAAACAATCTAATTGTTGTCATGTTCAGAGTATCGTAAAAAATCAGATCTTAATTACATATGAGCAAAAATATTGGATTCGGGCAACTTTTGCCTGCAGTGTGAACGTAACTGTGGATACCTGTTTGCAGCAAATATATACGTTTTAATTTTAAAACCTTTTTAATTTAAATGTTGTATTTTAGCATTTAGTTAAATTGGTAACATTGAAATTTGCTTGTATTTATCAACTTATGTTTTTCCTGCAATCTGCATTTCTAGCTTTATCACTTACATTCATTAGTAATTTACACAAACTGCTTGATCTGTCTAATATCAGGGCTCTCTGCGCACCAATCCAGCAGTAAGTGACTGGATCAGGTGCCACACAACTACAACAACTAATTTTAAAACAGAAAAGAAAAAGCTGGCACTCACTGATCAAGTTTAATCGTTAATGTGCAAACAAACTAACATTTTGACACATTAATACAGCAGTTAGGTCATTGTTTGTTGGGCCATTAGTCTTGTAGCCTGCCTTCATCATTTGGTTGTACTCTGTAATGTTTTTGGTTTGTTTGTTTTCCAAATGATCAAGTTTCTTGTGTTTCTCCTTTTTTTTAAACAGGTTTTCAACATATTTTATTAAATATAGTGCTTTTTTGGACATCTGTCCACTTTTAGCTAAACCAAGCTGATATGAATGATATGGCATTAAATCCACTGTATGACCTGGACACAACAACTGTCAACATTTGCACTAAAACAACCTTGATTATATTAGCCTTGTAGTTGTGGTGATTTGTTTTTTTTTCCTGTGTTATGGTTTTGTTTTATTTTTATTTAGTTTGTTAGTTTGTTTGGTTTCTGTCTTGTCTCTTGTTTCATTTGGTCCTCCTCAGTCTTTCTCTTTATCTATCTGCCACACCTACACCTGTCCCCACTTTGTAATCACGTCACCTGTTTCCATTTACTTAATTATCCTCAGTCTTTAAAACCCGGTCATTGCCTTCCACACTCCGCTGGTTCATTGTTATTTGTTTCATCGTTACTAGTTGTTTGTTTCCATCCTGCTTGTTCCCGGTCCTGTTTCTGTTAGTTTTTAGTTTGTTCTTTATTTGTTTGCTGCCTCGTCAGCTTTTGTTTTGTTAACTTTTCTTATTTAATAAATTAAGTTCCTTTTTAAGATGAGTCTGCGCTCAGGGTTCTTCTGTGTAACTCCCGATCCTGACAGTAGTGAGTCATACGGTACACTGTTCTTGATCTTAGTGGGGTATCCTCTACATAGTAGCTGATATGCTACTTGAAATTATGCACAAACTCCACTTTTTACTTGGTGCACCGTTACTTCTGTCAGGATATGGAAAATATGGATGTGTTGTTCTGCAAACTAGGAAACAAGTGTGTTTTTAATCAGTAATACAAACAACATATTGTTTTTACTAGTGTACTACTACACTAGTGTTTTCATACACTGTACATATAGCCCACCCCTTAAAGTATGTCTCTTTTTTCCAACTTAGATGACATTTATGTTTGTCATTTGTCACAAGACTATTCTCAGTCATCGATGACATTTATCATTTCTTTGTGTGTTTTTATGTGTGGGTAGTGCCTCTGTTCAGCCTCACTTCTCTTACTACAGTGAATAGGGATAACATGCGGTGGAAAGAAGAGATGAGGGAGCATAAATAAGTGATGGGGTGTTGAGAGGAGGCTGCATGTCTGTAGGGTTATCTACAGAGACTCTTCTTTAAACACAAACAAAAGGGAGGAAAGAAGGTTCTTTGTCTTATCTGCTTCAACACAACATAAAGAAGGTAGAAAAAGAAAAAAAAAGGTTTGAAGAAGGATGCTGAACTAAAGGAAACAACCAACTGAAGAAGGTGGGAACAAGCAAGAGTTAATGAGAGTTGAAGACAAAGGAGGAGGGGGGATTTCTCATCCTTTCTCCGCCTTAAAGACCGAGCTGTTCTCTCTCTTGGCTCACAGCTGAGCTGGAGGAGGGGAGCGATGGGGAAAGTGTTCCTCTTGATTCCGTCACAGCACTGTCCATCTTCACTTCCTCAGCATGCCTCTGTCTCTTCTTCCAGGTGATCACTCCGTTCCGTAGACTCATCCTCTGTGCCGAGAACAGGAAGGAGATGGAGGACTGGATCAGTTCGCTCAAGTCTGTCCAGTCCAGAGAACATTACGAGGTAAGAGCTGCCCACTTATTGAGCACAGATGCATCTGTGCCACAATTTGTATGTAACTGTTGTATGTGAGCAGAGATGAAAATTAGGAAGAGGCAGACAGGGAGTGTTCAGAGACAATAGATCTGAGATTAGGCATATCCTGTTAGACTGCGGGGTGCTGCTTTTAAAAAAAAATCATTTAATTGTCAAACGAATACCATTGTTTCCTGCACAAAATCTGCAAGAAGTTCAGATATTAATGTGCAAAGCTTCAGGACACGTGCAAATACACACTTGGACCTACATACTGTATGACCACAAGTGTGAGGAGATCCTAGCAAAGAAGATGTGTCATCTCTCAGAGATTCTTAACTGGATAGTCTTCAATAACATATGTTACTATCTGTATATTTGATTACAACTCTTAGTTTTTTATCTTTGTTGTATAAGACGATCTAGAGAAAGCCCAACAGTTTCCCTTTTATGACATTTTCTGGATCTTCTGCTGACAACAGATATGTGAATCTCTGGGCTGCGGGTTGACAGTGACAGGTTGTGGTAAGCTCAGTGGCAAGGTGGAAGCAGGAAGCAGAAAGCAGCTCTGATTTGTGAAGGGGAATCTTATATAAGACCCCAATCCCTCACCCCCTCACTGCAGTGCAGTGCAGCGCAGCAACCCCAGAGCTTGCACACCACAGGGAACACACGTGTGTGCACAAGTACAACTCAGACAAGATATAAAGCAATGAGGAGGGGCTGTCCTCTGTCTTTCGAGAGATGTGCAGCATTATTTGACTGTTGCCTCCAGTCTTTTGATTTTGGGTTTTTTGCACAGAAAATTCAGACTTTATTGAAACGTTTAGAACATTTACAAAAACGTTTTGAACAACTGCTGTGAGAAACATTTAATGCACCCAAACTGGGGGCTTTTTGTTCAAACATTGTGTGAGCTGAGAAATTGTGCTTGAGAGAGACAGTTTGAGGAGAATGCCTTTTGGGACTGGGGCCCTGAAAAACACCAACGAGACACATTTTGGGCAGCAGCTGAGGATGGGCGGTCATGTCTTTCTACTCCTGAAGCCCCTCTGTTTTCAGTTCCACAGCTAGAAAGACTGTGTCTTCTTTCTCCAAGATGGTGATTCTGACCTAGTTTACAAGAGATGTCAGAGAGCACCCCAACAGCACTTGAGCCCGGAACTCCACCAGGCGCGTAGCCTGATACATCTGGAGCACAGTCATATAAGGGGAGAATTTCTCCTTTTATTTTACCACACAGTTTTTGTGGTTGGGTTATGATCAAACCTCTAACATAGTAGCATATGGGAAAACTCATATGAAAGGAATGATTGACGAAATCTTGATCAGTTGTGTTCTTTGTTCAAACAGCTGTTTTGCTCCATCAATTTGTAAAAGTAGCATGCAGCAATGAAACTTTATTTTATTTTTTCACAGCCCATTCTCACTCCTACTTTGTCTCATTTGAAACGTGGTCACAAAGCCTTTGGTATTCGATTTTACCTCAAAGTGCCACTTTTGGATGTTCAAGCTAATAGCAATCATGCAAAAGGGTGATGGGGCAAAGTGGAAACTTTTATTACATTTCATTGTGTATTTTGTATCATATTCATAATGTGTTCACAAGCTTAACAAAGTACTTTTAATGCATACCAGTTTTTGAGAAGTCAAAGTTATTAAAAATCTAAATGAGAACAGAAAACAAGAAACAGTAGGCCAAGTTTGGACTTGAACATTTGTCCGATGTATTCCCTGCCAACCTTCTTGCACTAATTTGCATTAGCTGTTAAGAGCATGAGGCTTCATCAGGCCGTGATCTCCAGCTTTTGTTGGATCAGTTCGCAGCGAGTGTGAAGCAGCTGTGATGAGGATCAGTGCCTCCAAATCCGAGGCCATGGTCTTTAGCTGGAAAAGGGTAGAATGCCTTCTCCGGGTCGGGGAAGATGTCCTGGCCCAAGTGGAGGAGTTTAAGTATCTCGGGGTCTTGTTCACGAATGAGGGAAAAATGGAGCGGGAGATCGACAGGCGGACTGGTGCAGCGTCTGCAGTGAAGCGGGCGCTGTACAGGTCTGTCGTGGGGAAGAGAGAGCTGAGCCAAAAAGCGAAGCTCTCGATTTACCGGTCGATCTACGTTCCTACCCTCATCTATGGTCACGAGCTTTGGGTAGTGACGGAAAGAACGAGATCGCGAATACAAGCGGCTGAAATGAGTTTCCTCCGCAGGGTGTCTGGGCTCTCCCTTAGAGATAGGGTGAGAAGCTCGGTCATCCGGGAGGGACTCAGAGTAGAGCCGCTGCTCCTCCATGTCGAGAGGAGCCAGTTGAGGTGGCTCGGGCATCTGGTGAGGATGCCTCCTGGACGCCTCCCTGGTGAGGTGTTCTGGGCACGTCCCACCGGGAGGAGGCCCAGAGGAAGACCCAGGACACGATGGAGGGACTATGATTCTCGGCTGGCCTGGGAACGCCTTGGGATTCCCCCGGAGGAGCTGGCCCAAGTGGCTGGGGAGAGGGAAGTCTGGGTCTCCCTGCTTAGGCTGCTGCCCCCGCGACCCGACCCTGGATAAGTGGAAGAAAATGGATGGATGGATGGATGGATGGATGGATGGATGGATGGATGGATGGATGGATGGATGGATGTATGTTAAGAGCATTGTTAAATGTAATTTTCCTTAATTCCACAGAAACAATTCTGAATATGTAGTTCTAGAGCAGTTCTCAGATATTGGTATGGGGCAGCCTCATGCATTTTTGTCCAAGTGTCAGTATGAGTTAGGAATGAAAATGTTTTGCTTGTTAGAACTTTTTGCTTCCAACCTGTTTTACCTTCTTCTTTGTCAGACGGCACAGTTTAATGTGGAGCATTTCTCAGGGATGCACAACTGGTATGCCTGCTCCCACGCACGGCCCACCTTTTGCAACGTCTGTAAAGATAGCTTGTCTGGGGTCACCTCGCATGGCCTCTCTTGCGAAGGTGAGTAACACGCAATTCTGCACCTGGCACACATAAAAAACATTTATTGTGCAAAGTGTTGAATAAGATGCTCTGATACTGCATGCTAAATAGTGCACTCTCCATAAATACCCAGAAGGGGGAGCTGACTGGAAAGAAAGAAGAATTTAACCAACAGAAGCTGTAACTCAAACTTGGAGGTTTTAGAACTTTGGATGATCAAAGTACAAGACAAAGCTTCACACATAGGCAATACTTAAAACTATACATATAGCAAACGAATATGCTAATATACATTGTGGGCAGTTAGCTCAGATACCTAGTTTAAGGAAAAGCTACAGGAAGTAGTTTACATAAATCATTAAGACACACTGCTGAGATCTGCTGATTCAGAAATGCAGACTAACACAAGAAGTTTTATTAGGAACAAAAAGGCTGTCAAGGCAGCAAAATATGCAGTAACTGAAAACACAAGGAGCACAAAGGAGACCTGACAGGGTAATATACAACACAATGACCGGTTGAACACAGACTGAAATTTAAGAGCTTAAGTAGTTGGGAACTGATGGGAAAGTGGCTGCAAGTGAGACTAACAAATTACAAGGGACAGGTGTGAGTGGAGTGAACAGGAGTGACTGAGGGAAAATGGCAGATGCAACATTGAGACTCTGAGAAACTAACCACAAGGAATCGCAAAATAGAACACAAGGAACAGCAATGTGACAAACTAAATCCACAACAATAAAACAAACTAACAAAACACAATTCTATTAAAATAAAACACAAAGAAAACCAGGATCACGACATCTAGACCAAATTAAAATAAAACTTTCTCTTTCTTTTGCACAACTTCCTTTTAATTGTTTCCTTATTCTTTTGTCCCTTTTTCTTCTGCATTTTATTTAGAGGATTTCCTGTTTAAACACCAGATGCAGTGTTTTTACAGCAGATCATTTGGAGTTGCTAAGCTTCAGAAAGGTTTATGTTGTGTGAGACCTTAAGAGTCATCAAAAAGTGAAGTGTCTTGTTTTCAAATGTCTGTCCAACATTAGTGCTGATTGGATTTACCAAAGCCAGCATGAGTCTTTAAAAGGTTCTAGGTTGTTAAATGGCAGTGCGAGAGAAAGGGCTTAACTGGAATTAAAACCACAGCAGGATATGAGCTCATACCCATATGCTTTTATAACATGTGGTGCATTAGATAAGCATTTACTCAGATTACTTTTTTTTAGAAATTTCTAGCAACTTGGTTTACCATTGACAGAGAAGAAGCTACTTAAGGATCTTGTGAATGACGACACTTTTCTTCACCTCATCTGTGAAAGAACTGCAAGGATGAGGTGTTAAAGTTGATGGAATTGAGAATTACAAATTTTTGCTCTTTGTTAGCTGGTGTTAAATAGCAGTGACAGGCAGATCATAATGAGAACCATCTGCTATCCCCTACGCTAATTTAGCAAATGTTCACCTGTGAGTGTATGCATACGTGTCTCAGCCAATGATTACGTACGAGTCGAAAGGCAGTAGGAGCCTCTTCACTTACTGCTCATTATCATCTGCAATGAGGCTGTCTTGTAATCCAGAGTACAGAACAAAAAAAACAACAAAATCAAATCATTACTATTCAAAATGTACTTATCCAGCTCCCCAAATACACAGCCAACATTTAGGAAATGCAATTTGGTAAAAATAGAGAATAAAGCCTTTCAAGCCTAGACTGTTCTACACAGTCAGTGTTTTCAGACTGCAGGGGACCAGTTGCAGACCTTACAACCAGTCTGTTCCTTGTTTTTGCACTGGTGATGCTGTGGCTGTTGTTGTCCTCATGAGTCTTTTTGATCTCCTGCTTCAAATAGTAGGCTCTTTCTTAGTTTATTAGGGACTTTCAATTGAGGGAAGGGCTTTCTTCACTGATCACATTGCATCATATTCTTTCAAATTATTTTATTTTCAAATGCAATGACAATACAGAAGGAGTAGGACTCTTCAGCCACCTCACAAATCAATTATGATTCAGAGGGTTGTGATGCAATTGTATACCAATTATTGATCAAATAATCCAAGTGCATACATAATTACAATTCAAACAAAATCTTAAACTTAGAATCTTTCAGACCTAAAAGAAACCAAATATTTTGTTCTACACTGCATTGTAAAGCAATTGTCATTCAAACAAGACTTTGGGAACCAAAAAAGTAGTTAAAATGCTGAGTACAGTGACATAAGATACTGGATGCCCATTATCTATCAGATTAAAGCTATCTTATCCACTTTCTTTGTTTTTGTCTTGTTGTAGAGTGTGGAAATGAGTTAGTATCTTTCACATAGGATCATCATGTTCTATTGTTGCTTCAAAGTGCAAAACATATCACACAAGCCCTGGTTTTCAGCACTGAATTCAGACCCAAGTCCTTTGACATTGCTTGTCTGATGGTCTTCATGAGCAGGGACAACTAGTAGCTACTGACAGCTGTTTTACTTCTTCCCTCTCTGGGTGGAAACTTGTACAAAACTTGCATATAGTGTGACTCCTGAAAACTTTGTTTTTATCTTAACTTTATAGAAGCCAAAGTACTTCTAGGCACTGGCTTTCAGTGCAGGTGCTATTTGTATGGCCTGCTTAGCTATCTTATTAACATGTCCCTGGTTTGCACTTCAAAGTTCTGTCTTTTTAATTCTTCAATATGATACTATTAACATTAAATAATATTTACACACCTGGCCAAAATTGGTGGTACCCCTCGTTTAATGAAAGAAAAACCCTCAACTGTCACAGAAGAAACTAGAATCTGACAGAATTAAAAATAAATTAAATTTCAATGAAAATGAAAAAATAAAATTCAGACATTGCTTTTCAACAGAATTAAAAAAAAACAAAAAAAACTCATGAAACAGGCCTGGACAGAAATGATGGTACCCATAACTTAATATTTTGTTGCACAACCTTTTGAGGCAATCACTGCAGTGTAACGATTCCTGTAACTGTCAATGAGACGTCTGCACCTCTCAGCAGGTATTGTGGCCCACTCCTCATGAGCAAACTGCTCCAGTTGTCCCTGGTTTGCTGGTCACTAGATCACCACAGTGTGATCTAGTGACCAGAAGTAGTAACAGCATCAGAACAGAACAAAATGCAACCACTGTTGTCTACTGGTATTTGGCAATTCCTTGACTTGTTCAAGTTGTTAGTGCAGAAACATTTAGGTGTAGTGTAAGTCACACCACTGATAATTTGTGTACGTAGATATGGCTACTGATCCATTAAGGAGGATTACTGCAGAGAGGTGCAGAGAAACTATGGGAGCAGGAAAATGAATGGGAGGAAAGAAAAGTAAGCAGGATAAAGGAGGAAGCTGTCTATTAAACTAGCTCTTCCAAACTGATCCACAGTTTTCAACGCAGCTTAGATTTCCCCACCCAATAGTCAGTGGAGATTGGGAGCACGTAATCAAAACTATTTTTCTGCTTTTTTTTATTTGAAGTTACAGCACACAGATATGCAGTCCCAGACAGTGTTTTTTTTTGGGTCTTGTTTGTGAACGCTCAGGCTTTAGACATGATACTACCGGCCATTACCAGCCAGCCAGTAGTATTATGTCCCTTAAATTCTCCTAATGTTCTGCTAATGCTCACTAACAGCATTTAGCGGTAGCCAAGATTGAAACATTGATTGCTGCTCCCAGATATGACTTCAAGTTGTTGTATTTGTGTAAACCTCCTGATGACAACATTGTGAGTATGCGAGAGCATGAGCAGATGAGCAGTGGTGAGATAGCTGGAAGAAAAGTCCCCCAGAGTACAGCCGTTATTCATGAGTCTGAGTCAGAGTCCTAGACGAAGCCAAACGAACCAAAAGGTCAAAAATGTATTTAGGAGCCTGGCCGTGGATAGCCTTGAAAGTTAAAACCAACATTTTAAAATTTATCCTCAAGTGCAGAGGAAGCCAGTGCAGGGATGCAAGAACAGGAGTTATGTGTGCTCTTCTGTCAGTTTTAGTCAGCAGTCTTACTGCAGCATTCTGTACAGACTGAAGGCGAGCCAGGGAGGTTTTACTAAAACAAATAAAAAGACTATTACAATAGTCTAAATGGGAGGAAATAAAAGCATGGATAACTGTCTCTAGCTCAGTCTGTGACACAAATGGTCTCAACTTAGAGATGTTCCTTAAATGAAAAAAACTGTTACGAACAAGAATTTTACAATGATTGTCAAAAACAAGGAACTGTCAAACATGACAGCCAAATTTGTGAGACTGGTTTTCACGGTAGGAGCTGAAGATGTGAGATGTTGCTTGATTAAAGGAATCTTTTCATCAGAGGAAATAATAAGAGTTTCTGTTTTGTTTGCATTTAACTGCAGGAAGTTGTTGTTCAGCCATAATTTAATTTCAGACAGATAATTGTTGAGTTTACACAGTTTGTAGATCTTGGAAGGTCGAAAAGAGCAATGCAATTGTATATCATCAGCATACAGATGATAAGACAAATTTTTGTAGCGTTTTAGAATGACCCCCAAAGGATATAAATACAATAAAAAGAGTATTGGGCCCAAAACCGAACATTGAGATACCCCGCAAGACAGCTGTTAACTAGTTTAACACAGTGGCAAAAATGGCAAACAAGTCTCTCAGTCTATTAATAAGAACAGTATGACCCACAGTGTCTAAGGCTGATGTTAAGTCTATTAAAACTAGCACAGAATAGTGAGCTGCCATCAGCAAGTCACTTGAAATTTTTAATAATGCTGACTGTGTAGAGTGCCATTTACGAAAACCAGATTGAAAAGTATCCATGATACCCTTTTCCACCAAAACGCGGTTCAGTTGTTCTACTACAGCCTTCTCTAGGATTTTTGATAAAGATGGTAGCTTTGAGATGGGTCTAAAGCTGTCAGGAAGGATCCAGATGTGGCTTTTTTAGTAGTGGGTAGGCAACAGCTTTTGTGAATAGACATGGCACAGAGCCTGAAGAAAGGGAGAGATTAATCAGATTAAGAACACTAGGGCCAATACAGTCGAATATGGTCATGAAAAAGATTGCAGGGTGGACACTAAGTGGGCTAGAAGACCTTTATATTCTACCCAGCAGTTCTGTGATGTCTTGTAGTGACACTGGGGTAAAAGATGACCATATATCAAAAGTAAGAGGAGAGACCAGACAATAAGCCGATATGGGAGAGAGAGGCCAAAGAGGCTAAATTGTCTATGAAATAATTTAAAAAGAGGTTGCAGTCTGTGTTATTTAAAAGCACTTGTAGGGGGAGATGGCAAAACAATGTTCTTAATTGTATCAAATAGGATTTAAATTTTTTTTTATTTAATTTGATGAGATTTGCAAAATAATTGATTTGAGCATTTTTAAGCATCTCATTTAAAGAGCTGATCAATTTCTTAAGATTGAGTCTTTGAGACCCAAGCTTAGACCTTTCCACTGTCGTTCAGGCTTACGGAAAACTCTCCTCACATTAGTGGTTTCTGTATTTATCCAAGGACAATTTGTTCGCTGGACAGTACTCTGTTTAAAATGTGCACTTTTATCCAAAATGTTTTTACAATGTGTATTAAAAGACAAACGAAATGCATCCACATTCATTGCATCGAAATCTAAAGATGCAAAATCAAAAAGAGAAGAGAAAGCTCGAGGAGTGTGATCAGTTATGAATCGCCTTTGAATCAAAAGTCTAGGAAGAGCTGGATCAACAATAACAGACACATTAAAATATATACAGCTGTGATCACTTAAAATAATGTCCTTCACACTGAGGACTAAAGAAAAAACAAGGTCTAATATATAACCTTTTTTATGTGTTGGGGCACACACATGCTGAGTAAAATGAAGAGAGTAAACAATGGAGATAAGATCAGTGACCGCAACACACAAACTCATCGATGTGTAGATTCAAATCTCCCATTATTAGAACATTCTCTAGTTTGATGATAGATAGAAGAAACTCACTGAATTCAGATAACAACACACTGGCCACACGGTAAACTAAAATACCATAAATTGTTTTTAAAAGGCCAACTTTAATTGTTTGCAGCTCGAATGCAGAGAAGGGAAATGGATTAAAAAGTCTGCAGGAAAAGCAATCTTTAAACCACCACCTTGACGTGCTTCACGTGGGGTCCAATTTTCTGAGCAGAGTTCCCCCAGATGAACATAAATCCATACGTTGCTGCCAAGTTTCAGTCAAAAAACATAAAATTGAGGTACTCCTTATTGAAAAGATCATTCAGGGCAAAAGACTTGTTGCTGATGTATCGCGTTGAAAAGTGCCATAGTCAGCAATGCCAGCTTGGTAGGGCTCACATCAGCTGACAGCGGGACATAGATCAAGCTCCACACATCCGAAGAGAAGTTAACCTCGATAGAGAAGACGATTACCTCCAGCAATGAACGTAACTGGTGAAGAATCCCAAGTAGAAAAAGTTCTGATGTGCTGTGCTGGCCAGGCTGCAGGTAACATGGTAATGCAGCGGCTGGATGACACAGGTAGAGGCTGAAGAAAGCATAAACCTCCCTGATTCCCAATGAGGAGTCTACAGTACCATCTCAGACAAACCTGGACGCCTTCTAGGATTTCTTAGGAGGCAGTCTGGTGATCATCAGACAAACGGAGGTGAACAACTCCCTGTGAAATTGTTAGAGCTGTCACATTTTTCCACCATCGACTCTTTGACCGACATCAATGCATCCTGGTTGTAGACAGGAGCAGCAGAAGTGCCAGTTTTTATACGGATCAGTAAAAACTATATATATATATATATTTAAAATGCAGATGGTAAAACGCACAGAAGACAAACTGGAGAAAAGCCGGCAAAGCCAAGCACAGGTGCATTTTAACTCCACCAACAACATATACTCCAAATGCTGTCAGGATTCAGCAATTTTCTAAAATGAGCAGCTCGGCGTCAGACAGACACGGGAGACCAAGATAGCAGGAAGCGAGTTTATTTTACAGTGAATCGGGTATGGTGATAATAACAGGAACCAGGACCTGGAAGCAGAGGACGTGGTGAGTTTCAGGTTTTTTCTTTGATGAGGAGGCAGGTAGTGTTATAGGACTGATTTCCAGGTGAGAGTTCTTACTGTGCGAAGAGTGATCCACAGCACGGAGGTGAGTACAAAGGTAAGTATTTCCCAGTAGCAGGTTAGCAGATTCTCCAGGAGGCAACAGGTAAGTATCCCTCTTTAGGCAGGCAGACAGGCACAGGCAAACAGATAGGTAGCTTATCTC
>NC_051435.1:25081245-25098345 GCF_001649575.2 Kryptolebias marmoratus | reverse complement strand
AAAACAATGCTCCAGCGCTGGTCTGGTTCCCACCACGGCCTTAAGTACCAACCGCCTCCTGATGAGCCTGATCTGCCACAGGTGTAGAGGGAGTGAAGAAGAGCTGCCAATCAGCCGCCGAGACGGCCCACCAGGAAGTACCAAAAATACAAAAACCTCCAGAATCACCACAAATGCTACCTACAGTGTGAAATCTTTGCTTAAAACTTCAGCATTATCTGTTTGAGTCAGCCCCATTTGTATGTTAGTAAAATATTTCATGAACCAATTGACAGATTTTAATGAAAATTTCAGAAAATATTTTTTGAATGTACATCTAAAACTGATTAACTTTTGGAGTAAATTAAATGTAAAAGGTCTGCCATGGTTAATTGACCTTAGCCAACACAAAAATTGCAAAATTTTACAAATATTGTGCTGAAATTTGATGTACTCTTATTCCCAACACATACTATAAACCTCAAGATATCACATGAGATTGCATATAACTTGATTTTCAATGTTTGACATAAAGGGCTATTCCTCCATCATTTCTCAACATAAGATGATCCGAGTAATCAATAAAAGTCGTCAAGCGGTTTATAAAATATTTTGATACTAGACAAATACACAAACACACGCGCAAGGACAGGCACACAGACAAAGGCAAAAATGTTCTCATCATCTTTTGCCTTTTGGCAGTAGGCCATAACGGTGAGGTCAACATATGTATCCATCAGATGTTATACTTCAGGATGTTGTCACTTGGGTGGACAATGGTGTCAGACTTGTGTATTTGTGTTTTTCAGTTTGCAAATTCAAAGCTCACAAACGATGTGCTGTCAGAGCCACTAACAACTGTAAATGGACCACCCTGGCCTCTATAGGGAAGGACATCATTGAGGATGAGGATGGGGTGAGTTAGTTAAAATCTCAACTTTGTTAAAAGAAATTTGAGTTCTCTTGGTTACTACTGAGTACTTTTCTAGTAACTGTTAAAAGAATTATTTCTTTTACTAAAAACACAAGTTTGCGTTTTGTGTTTTACAACAGTAACTTATGCTGTTTTCCCAGAAAAATACTTTTTTTTAGCTGCCTTTCACATAAAAATCCTGATGATGGTGTTGCTTTACTAAACAGTGTTTTAAGTCATAAATATTTGTATTGAACTTAAAGAAAAGGTTGTGACTGTTGAAGACCAGTTGACGACTCAAATTGAGTCAGTATTACAAGAAAAGTATGAGTGTTTACTGAGTGTTTGTGACCATGCAGCAGTGTTTTGTGCAGACAACTTTTGAAAATTGCCTCCTATTTTTGTGAGCACAGCATGCAAATCTAGGCCACGGACGGCTGGTATCAGTGAGCTAGTAGGGCGTGGCCTGTTTACAATAAAATATGTTAAAATACCTAGTAAACACAAATTCAAAATATTGTATCACATTTTGTGACATTTACATCAAAACTGGTGCCAAACAGTCTTGAGAAAACCCCAGCATCTTTCCAAAGGGCTAACTTTTCTCAGCCCTGATCATTTAATGTAATTTCATGGTACAGAATGATTGACAGCTGTCTTGTCACGCCCCCCTCGGTTTGCTGCTCATTTGGGCTAATTTAGTTCAGCCCAGGGTCAGCCAAGGCCTCAGGCTTTAGCCAATGAGGGTGGACGTACAATAACGTGCCTCGATTGTGAGTGTACGGGTGTGGTGTGGCATAGACTGAGTAAGTGCAAGAGTGAGCAGGATTAACATAAAAGAGGTGGATTATTTTATTTCTCACCCGTTTTCCTTAATGTCTTTGGGAAAAAACAGGAAGTGAAGAGGTTGGGGGAGGATAGACCAAAGGATGTTCAAAAAAGAAAAAACAGCAACACCAAAGTTTTCCTGTGAACTGGTTTCAGTGAAAGGACTGGCTAACAGCAAGTGTAGCTAACAAATCTTTAATGAGGTCGTTATTAACCTTTTTGCATCCCAGAAAAGGCGTCAGAGTGAGCTTCTCTTTAAAAAGGGTAGGCCTCATTAAAAAAAAGAACTTTCTAACATTGCATGTCTTGTTTGATTTTCTTTTATCAGTGTGATCAGT
The DNA here is from genome assembly GCF_001649575.2 of Kryptolebias marmoratus. Taxonomy (NCBI): domain Eukaryota; kingdom Metazoa; phylum Chordata; class Actinopteri; order Cyprinodontiformes; family Rivulidae; genus Kryptolebias; species Kryptolebias marmoratus. The sequence continues at coordinate 25,096,287 of NC_051435.1, read as the reverse complement.
AATTGTGTCAAGGAGTGTGGTGCAGTGTTATTCAGAGCTGTTTGACTGGGAAACATCATCTGAAATTATTATAGCTGAAACTCTTAATGAAGGGAATGAAGTATTAAACAACTGACAGAGGCTCTGTGTAAGCTTGGTTTTTGGTGGTGGTTTGTTTTAAGGTTGTCTTTGTGATGAAAAAGGACATAATGTCAATTTATAGCAGGTTTTCTTTATTTCAAATTGGTTGCTTCTGTTGTTGGAATTCAAACTGCATCTTTTATTATATATCTGTTAGCCCACTCTACAAATATCCCCCCCAGCTGCCACTGGTCCAGGCATTTCACATTATTTCATTACCCATCTCTGCCAACCTTGGCTTGTTTTGTACTCACCTTGGCAGTTGCCCTCACTTTTATGATTTCATTTATTGGAGTACACTTTTGAAATAAAGAGGCAGATTTTGACAAGTTTTTTTCAATAATGAATGTTTATCATGTGGTTTTTAGACCTGGGCATGTTTTTTGTTGGAAGAGAGCTACCAAGCAGGTGTCCAAATACAGCTCTAGCACCATTGTGACATGTGGGAAACAACAAAACTGAGATGTGTTCAAGACACCCGCGATGGCTCTGTGACTATTTTGAGAGGAAATTTGTGTCCAAAATTTAAGTAAGAAACTGAGAACCACTTCAAATATTTAGAGATATTTTGGAGATTGTCTTGTGAATGCAATTTACCAAGTAGTGAGATACTACTGTAAGTATAATGGGACAATCTGGATGAGTCGGTAAACCTTAGAGATTTAACCCTCAATAAACGTCAAGTTGTCACTAGAGGAACAAGATAAATAATAGAAGGTTCACATAAATTGTCAAAAATATAAAATTTAAAGCTGGGGTATATAAAAATTAGGAGAAAGACTTGTATGAATCTATACCTCTTTACTTCATTAGACTAATAGCATACAGCAGCTTTTTGGCAATCACCGCATTGGTCTGAAAGTGGTGTTTTATATCCTTTCATGTCCAGGACAGGTCTCATACTCACTCTCGACTGTGCCTTTGTGTGTTTTAACTTCCAGGTTGCCATGCCTCATCAGTGGCTGGAAGGCAACCTGCCCGTCAGTGCCAAATGTGCTGTGTGTGATAAAACATGTGGCAGCGTCCTGAGGCTTCAAGACTGGCGCTGCCTGTGGTGCAAAGCGATGGTAAGGCATCTGTCAGTAAGCTCCATTTTACTGAAACATGTTACAGCATTTAGGTCAGCTCAACCTTTAGCTTGGCAGTCAGATCAGAGTAGTTGTTAAACGGAGATGTTCTCTCTTGTGTTTTGTTAGTATTTTATTTGTTTTAAATGCCTTCCGACTGCTGTTGTGACTTTTATATATTCTTTTCTACAGTACTTGGATTCAGCGTGGATATTTTTAAGGGCTTTATAAAAAAAATGAACTGGATTAGAACCACAGAACCAAATATAGCTGAAATATAGCAACTTATCTTTATTTTTCAAAAAGGAATTTCTTAACCTTTTGTGGAGGCTATTTTTGTCTCTTTTGTACCAATTGACACACCTTTGTGTCATTTGTCAATCCTAGATTGCTCTCATATGAACTTTTTGTTTATGGAATGTTTTGTTTCAGGCTTATTAAAATATATTTACAAACGAGATGATTTTACATGGCAGAATTTGAAAGGGTTCTGAATTCAGTTTGTCTGCAACAGAAAAAAAAACGTCCAAGTGAGAATCTGTCAGGAACCGGGGTGATGGCGGCGAACCCAGAGCGCAGACTCGTTTTCACTAGTTAATTAATTTAAAACAATAAACAAAACAAAAAGGCTGACATGGCAGCAAAAGCTAAACAATATCTGGGGAGGACAGAGCGACAAGATACATCTGAGCACGGGCACCGAAGGAAAAACCAGGGACAGAGAAACAATGAATCAGTGGTGCTTTACCGCTTTGCCTTTTTTAAATGATCTCTCCCAAAACACAACTGTTCTGTCCTGTCTGCTTCCCATCTTTCCACAGGTGCACTCAGCCTGCATGGACTTGTATCCTCGCAAGTGTCCTCTCGGCCAATGCAAAGTTTCCATCATTCCCCCCACAGCGCTCAACAGCATAGACTCTGATGGTAGGCAACACTCACTCACACACAATACCATGGCTGACTCACTCCAGTATGTCAGACGGCCTCTGTAAGCAGGCGTTAAATCTCAGAACACATACAGAAGACGTCGCCCTGTTTGATCTGCTGACCTCTGACCTTTTGCTCTGTCACATGGAGAGATGGTAGACAGGGAGGAGGGCAGCATGGTAACTGTTGGCATCATCAAATCTATACTTCCTAATTAAAGACCGGGCATTCCTCGAAGAAATGCATGTCATTCACTGACTTTTACACGATGATCATGTTGAGCTGAGAAGGGACAGAGTTACAGCCCTTTGGTCAAACCTTTTAAATGACGATATATACAATATCTCATATGATATTGTAAGATTTTGCGAGATGTGTTAGTATTTGGAATATGTGTTGCAGATGACCATCAGCTACTGTTGAAATCAAGAGGGTTGACAATTAATGCTGAAGTTTGAAGCAAAGATCTTGTGTAATAAGAACTTCAGAGTATGTGTTGGGAATGACTCTCGGCTACAACCACATCAAGTTTTAACATATTATCTGTGAAATTGTATGAATTATAGCCATTTTTGTGTTTTCTAAGGCCAGTTGGCTGTAGCAGCCATTTTGAAGTGGGTTGGCTCCAAAAGTAAATCAGTTGAAGATATACATCCAAGGGTTGTTTTCATTAAAATCAGCCATAGCGGTTTATGAGACAGACAGGATTTACACCAACAGGTACTTTCGAAATTTTTAAGGCAAAATATTTCAGATTTTCAGTTGTTTAATATTTAAAATTGGTTGAGTTATATCCGTTTTGTTGTTCTGTTTCGGCCGTCTTGAATTGGGTTGACTCCAGAAGTTAATCAGGTATAGGAGTACAGTTTCATTAAAAATCCATCCAGTGGTTCACAATACATTTTGGTAACATACAGACATTGTTGACTGTAAAAGTTAGGTTTTGAAAACAGATTTTGTTTCAGTATGTGCTGGAGATTACTCTCATCTAATCTTGGCTCAGTAGCTGTAAAATGTGCTGAGTTATTTTTATTTTTGGGGTGATTAGCTGTGGTAGCCAAAGTTTATCAGTTGTAGATGTACATCCGGTTATTTCTGCTTACATATTTCATTGAAATTTATCCAGTGGTTCATGGGATATTTCGCTAACAGACAGACACAAACACATGCTCACGCAAAAACATTATGGCCCTTTCTCTTTTGGCAGCAGGTGATAACGAGCTTCCTGCTTGTGGCAAAAAGTCTAAAAAGTAAAACAGGTGTGTGTGTTCCACGTTTGTTTTTGGAGTCATGAGGGATTTAAATTTAGCTTTATCTGACAGGTTAGATTACAGAAGAGGAGAAGGTCTGTAGGTAGCTGGAGAGAATCCTTTTACCTCTGTGTGTGTGTGTGTGTGTGACTTTCTTTGCTCATACACAGCTACTTTGTGTGTAACTGTGTGTATTTGCCAGAACTCACTTTAGCCCTATTGTAGATCAGAACTTGTAAGACAAACACAGATAAGGATTCATGATTGGATTACTGTCACCAAAGCCAGCGGTTAGATCTCACACGTGCGCACACACGCACACATACACAGTGCGAAGCTATCATCTGCTAATTGGAAGCTAGATGCAAAAGAGGCAGAAGGAGGGAGGATGGGGGTTCCAGATAAAAGCAGGTTAATTAGATAAGAACTGGGAAAGCAGGAGGTTTAATTTGTGCTTCATGTCTCTGGCTTCTCATCACCTCTTTTCACATGCTCAGGATCTTCTCTGTCTGCATGCGGGATGAGCAGAGGGGGCGTTTGGTTATAATTGGCTGGCTAGCGCACAGGTTGGAGCACGTGTAGGAGTGTTGTGACTCCCTTCCCCCTCTCTTCTTTTCTTTCACTCACTTTTTCCTCTACCCATTCCATGTTTTCACCATGAGACATCCTTTCACACAGACAGGGATAAATGAGTTGGTACCCTGCCACAATCATAAAACAATCCATCTGATGTGACAGGAGCAAAAAAGCATCAGTCCTAGGAACTTCTCTCAGAAACATTGGGGCTTGTCAACATGCATTTAGGCAAAATTCTGTCTGACCTTTTGTGTTATTCTGGCCATAGTGGAGTCCTCCTGGGTCTTCTTCCATGGAGCTCATTATTATTCAAAATGTGACAGATAGTGTGGTCAAAAAAAACTTTTGACCTTGGAGTTCAGCTCAAATGGTTTTGGACGTTATGCTTGGCTCTATTTCTGCCATCCACACTATCTGTCTGATCAACCTGAAATGAATCTTCTACTTTTTATAATCCTGGCAGCTGGAGTTAGAGAAACATGAAGCTTCTTGGAGATGATCTTGTAGTGTGGTGGATTTTCTGAAATAATGGTGGACCTATTCAGATAATTAAACAAGAGAATTGTCTTTTGTGGCATTTCTTGCAAAAGTGCTATCGCAAAGACAACAGAGTGCAAGTGTCTGTTATAGTTGTGGAAGCATCATTATCAAAATAGGAGATATTTGTTCCATTTTGCAGCTCACGGGGAATTCAAGTTTCCGGAGTAGGAGGCTATTTAGAAAAAGTAAGGAGTTGACCATCCACTGGGCAAATCAATCCCACTTGGGTTATTTAAGAAGTAGAGCCTGGGGGCAACAAGCCAGAAAAAAATTTGAAATTTAGAACATAAGAAATGCATTTTCCTGGCCTTTGGAACAGGGTTGGAAGGGTGTTTAAAGAGTCCAAAATCAGCAGATTTTTAAGGACAATTTGTGAGAATTTTTGGCTTTTTGGAAGGACTAGGAGAGTTTTCAGAAAATAAGATGGAGAATGGATTTAGCCAAGACAAGGAACTGTCTTGCAAGTCAGTGAACCTGAAGTACGCAATCCTGTAAAATAGATTTTTTTTTGTCCTGTTGTGGCATCATAGCCATACCATATAGAGAAGATGGCTGCCTACATGTGCCAAAACAGATTTGCTCTGCAATAAGGGTATCTCAAGATGAGAATCCCAATTGCATGGATTATTTTTCTTGTAAAATAGATTTGAATAAAAACATATTGACTGGAGATTTGGAATAGTCTTGGCATTGTTTTTTGGTAGGTAGAATCCACTCAACTGAGAGGAGAGGTATACCAGATGTGCAAAGAAGTACTAAATAAATCACCAAAAAGCCATTAAATTTTTTTTACCTTTATTTAACATGTAATGCAACAAAACTAAGGGGGCAGTTTTCCTCTTTTTATCTGTTCTGTTCTCGGACATCCACTGCCTGGAAAAAAATTCAGTGTCATGCCTCCAAAATTGACCAATCAGAAGCCTTAGCAGATCCCTCTCTACCTTCAGAGTCTAAGGAACATCTCCTTTCATAATACCTTTACCACCCTAACACACATAATCTGTTTTCACTTAAAGGGGACCTATTATGCTTCCTTAAACCAGTTAGTATAGGTCTGACTTTGGGACAGGGGCACTTAGCGGTTCCAAACCAACATTTGTCAGGTCAGACATGGGCAATCAGCGGTCCGAACCCAAAAAGTGTCTGGAAGGCTACCTGGTAAAGATCAGTTTAATTTTTCCCCCAGCCTTTCTTCTCTTTTATCAACATAGTTCTAATGTTAGTTTAGACAAACCTGCCGTGACTTTAACAGAGACGTGTTTTTCTGGGACAGGTGAACTGTTCAAACTACAACTTTCTTTGGCAATATCACAGGGAATTTTACATAATAGGTCCCATTTAAAACATCTTTAATTGTTTTAGTACAGGGTTTCCCCCAGAAAAGAGGCTAAGCCCGATGGTAGGTGGCTGTTTGCCGGCTGTTCACCGGCCGACCGTGATTTAATAAAAAAAAAAAGATTAAAGTTGAAAATGTGGCTATTTATTATGTGATATCGTAAGATGTTTGTGTCAAATATTTACACAACTACAGTTTTACAAAAAGGCACTTTTGAAATACTTTTTAAAACAAAAATACAATTAAAATAAATACTAATTGTTTGCACCTAATTTAAATCCTAATTTAAGTCACATTTACAAATAAATTAAATTAACATAAATGAAAAAGTGCAAACAAGGCACCAACACACGTCTCACATCAACGCAATGAATAACAACAGAGAACTCTGAAAAACAGAGAGATGCTGTACTGTACTGTGCTTTTTGTGGCACAGGCTGCATGTTGGATCACTACATGGAACAACAAAACAAAGCCAGCCAACAAAACCAGCTCTGCTAGAGCACCAAAATCATCCATTTTGAATGGAGTGCGGTGCGGGCAGTGTGCGCAAAGTTACAAAGATTGGGAGGTGCACGACCACGCAACATGACACTGCGCTGGGCCTTCACGCAGGGGCGGGGACAGCGCGATTACATCACTGTTGGTGTGCACACTCTTGCACGGTGATCAACGCGTCAAGTATAAATCTACCTGAAAGGTAGCGGTTTTGGGGGTGCGGGTGGAAAAAAAACGTGTATAAAAAATGTTGTGTTTTACAATAAACAAGCGGAGCTTAGCCTGGCAGCAGGGGCAGAGAACTCAAGAACAGATGGAAAATGTTTATGAAGGAACTTTGGAAAAATTATAATATGGTTCATCAGAGTTTCACAACACAATGTGAGCATATACATAAAATAGGTAGCAGAAATGTTTAGTAACATCCAACAAAGATCTGATCTTAACCTCCATCCTGGAGCACAGGAGAAAAGAGACAGAAACACACCATACCCTTCAGTCAGTTTGCAAATAGTACGCATTTTGTACTCGTTCGCTCAGATTCATTGATCCAAAGCACTTTTTTATTTCAGGCTTCTGGAAGGCCACCTGTCCCCCATCATGTGCCAGTCCCCTCCTGGTTTTTGTCAACTCTAAAAGTGGTGACAACCAGGGGGTGAAATTCCTGCGACGCTTCAAGCAGCTCCTCAACCCGGCTCAAGTCTTCGACCTGGTCAACGGTGGTCCACACCTTGGGTGAGGGAACTGATACAGACAGCCTGACAAACTCTTGTGTGTAGAGATAATCAAGGGACCTTTAAAGTTATCCATTCAGATGTATTTGTTTTACCTAAGGGTAGATATTTGATCCTTCAGAATGTTAAAAGCAATAATAGCTGTGTTGTGGAAAAAATCAATGCAGACTAAGACTAAAAATTGTATTAAGAGTAAAAGTTTATTTCCTTGTTCATAAGGGGAAGCAACACATCTCTTCAACTGATATTTGTGAGAGCTCTAACTAACTGTCCATTTATTGCATGCTGGGACTTTCCACTATGCATAAAACCTGAGACAGAACCAACTTTTACCAGCCCTGTGGTGTCTAAAGGCTCCAGCATTACTCCATTAGAAGTCAGGAAGTCTGTTTGCGCTCATGTGGTTGCGAGATGTTCGTTTTTGCACACATCGTCCACGAGGCACTCGGCGCAGAACTCCTGGGCTCCTTCCTCCTCTTCCAGCATTAAAACGGGTTTTTTTCCTGCCAGCCTCTCAACTGTCCTGTCCTTGTACAGATGTTTGCTTCCCTAACACCATCCAGACACGTTTATTCAACTGACTGAGACAGAACACGACGTTTGGCATTTGCAAATTTGACGATGCACAATAATGAGCGAATGAAATGTCCTTACGCTGCCTGTGCCGAGGCAAACTTCCTCCCGGCCACCACAGCCACGAAGAGCTGCCTGTGTCTCCACTCAGTCTTTTTAAGTTCATAGGTTTATAAGTTTTGCTGGAACAGTTGTAAAGACAGCTGTATTTTCTAACAGCCTCAGCCAGCTGCTTCTCAGTGTAGCAGTAGAATGAAAAACACTCCATTAAAGCTCCCCGACTTTTCCACATAAACACGCCCACGACAACTTCTGACCAATCACGCAATACTTGGCGCAAACCCCTGTGAGAAAAGGCTCAGCCGGGAAGTTGTGTTGCGAAGTGCAGGACAAAATGACACAATTGATGTGGTTGCACAATAAGGGAACCACGTGAATGAGAGGAGTCTTTGTGACTTCTCATGGAGTATGACAACAGCTCAAACCCTTGACCAACGACTTTTATTTGACTCCCTCCGCTGCTCAATCTCCTCTCCCTAAATGACTCTACTTCTGTCAACTCTCATTCTTACAGCTTTTAGTCTCTTTTTCCATTTCAGAAGAAGAGAGAAGAACTTCTACCTGGTGTCTCTGATTCCATTGCTCTCCCTCTGGGGTTATTTTACTACTCAATATTCATTGTACACCGAGACTGTCCGAAGTGTACTCATGAATATCTGAATGTAAACAAACAACTCGGAATTACTGGCAAAAAAAAAACATGTCCCCTGATTTAGTTAATTTATTACAATTAATGCGGTAGACTTTTGATAGTGAACGATGCGGGTTTAGTGGGAGAGTTTTATCATAGATGATACAGAAACATTGAAGAACTGCACATTTTGACAGCTGTATGTCTTTAACTGTGTGTCTCTGTCAGTCTGCGCCTGTTTCAGAAGTTTGACAACTTCCGAATCCTGGTGTGTGGAGGTGATGGCAGTGTGGGATGGGTCCTCTCTGAGATCGACAAGCTCAATCTGCACAAACAGGTACGGCAATATCTGATGATCTTTGATTTAAAATGAACATGAAACAACCCTCTAATCTTCACTGGGGTTCAGAATATAATTACACAGCCTTGCTGTTAGTTTCTCAACAGTTTAGCATTAGCAGTTCTGTTGTTTGCTTAATACACATTGTTTCTTCTCATTCCCTGTGATGGCAGCTTCCAATCCTGGATAGGCAGAAAATAAGACTTCATACAACATTTTTGAAAGTGTGCAAAGTTTTTCAAAACAAACCAAATATTTAAGTCCTAGCATTCTTTGAAGAGATGCATATCATCTGCCGACTTTCATGACAGCTTTTTAGACAAAAATCAGCTTATGATGAGAAGGAATGGAATTTTAGCAGTTTTGGTTAAACGTGCACAATTTCATGCAATATCATGCACAGAATATGTTATGAATGACTCTTAGCTACCACCACACCAAATTTACTAAGTTGTAGCCATTTTTGTGTTTGGTTAAGGTTAGTTAGCTGTGGTGGCCATCTTAAATTGTGTTGACGCCAAAATTATTCAGTTATTTTGAACTTATCTATTTATTGATTTAGTATATTTGTTCGGGGTAGGTGCCAGGGGTGGGGGGTGTTTGTTTGTTGTTGGTTAATTGTTGATTTAAAATGTTGAAAAAATGAATTAAACAAAATGGTAATTAAAATAAAAGAAAGTGTTGGTGTTCAAATGTAATATGTTTGTGCAATAGTAACACTGTAAAAGTGAAAAGAAAAGTTAATCAGTTGGAGATGTTGATCTAATCATTACTTTCTGAGAGTTTCACTAAAATCTGTTTAGTGGTTCATGAGATATTTCGCAAACAGACAAAAAAAAAGTTGACTCCAATAGTTCGTGGTAAAGTTTTAAGCAAAGATCCTGTGCAATGAGTAACACTTTAGAGCAGGGGTCTCCAACCCTGGTCCTCAGGGCCACTATCCTGCATGTTTTCCTTGTTTCTCTGCTCCAACACACCTGATTCAGTGGTTAAATTACCTCTTCTTGTTCTGCAGAAGCCTGATAATCACCCATTGATTCAAATCAGGTGTGTTGGAGCAGAGAAACAAGGAAAACATGCAGGATAGTGGCTCTACAGGACCAGGGTTGCCTACCCCTGGGTTAGGGTTAGGTTGTGACAGGTCTTCCACTCAGCTGCTGTTCTGACACATAGCCAGCAGATGGCCCTCCTCTGACTGGCTGAAGGGCTTCGAAGCACTTGTGACACTGTGGTTCACCATTTCACCACTTGTAGATTAATGTGACACAAAGCAGAAGTTTCATCTTATGGTCCGTCCTTTAAAAAAATTAACCTTTGCTCTTGTACTTACATTCATGTTTACAGTTTGTACCTTACGTGTAAGCTTCATGTGCATGCTTCATGCTTTGTTTCATGTTTTTGTGGAAGCGTTACAGCGCAGCATACTAACCTGGCATAGTTACTGCAGTGCTGGAAATAGTGTCAAACGGGACATGTTATATTATGAACTACAAGGTGCAGGACTTTGAGAGTTGACTGGGAGTCATGTCAGTCCAAACATGTGGCCATAATGTCATGAGCTGTTTTGTTTGTTTGTTTTATGATAGATTTTAGATTTGTTGTCTTGTTCCTTGCTTTTAGATGCGTTCCTGCCTTTTTAGTATGTGATATGATAGCATAAACGAAAACAATTAAAGAAATGATTTGATGTTTATTTTACAAAGATATGCTAAAACAGTACGATAGATTTATTGGTGCTGCTAAAAAGAGTATTATACTCAAACTAAGTGTTTGACCCTAATTAGCATCACAGGTGCCTTCAGGTTTTCCATCAGCCTATTTAAAGGGAACAAATATGTCACTGCGTAATTATTACCTTTGCCAAGGAGGTTATGTTCGTTGGTTGGTTTGTCTGTCTGTTCGCAAGATCACGTAAAAAGTGATGAACAGATTTGGATGAAATTTTCAGGACATGTTGGGGTGGTCACAAAAAATAATGGACGAACCCCTACATCACTGTAACGGGGGCAGCAGCACTTGTGCCAACAAGATCCTAGGGACTACGGGGTTAAGTTTTGGTGGTGATCCAGATCGTCCTATTTTTTAGTCACACTGTGGCCTTGGCAGAGGTTTGTGCCCTCAATCACTCCTGAACCTCCCATGTTCATTAGTCTCAGCTGTGTCCAGCAGTAACCCCTCCCTCCAGCCTACCTAAACTCCCGGTTCTCCTCATACTGTTCGTTCCCTCGTTGTTTCCTTGTCTGTGTGTTCTCTGTGTGCTCTGCATTGGGTTCGGCTCAGCTGTTCATTTGTGCTATTAAAGCTCAAGTTTGTTCTTTAGTTCTCGTGGTCCAGTCTGTGCTCTGGGTCCTTCCTGAAACAATCCTTGACACACAATGGACAAGTTCAAGCCCAGTGTTCAGTGAGGGACATCTGGAGGAAAGCTTTCTTCTCATAATGTTCAAAGCATATCAGCAAAGATTCTTCATCCACAAATGTCAGTGTAATTTCTCAGGTTTGTAAACTTGATGCATATTGTAGATCTCATTCTGCAATGTTTCCTTTAAGTACTGTTGACTAAAGACTTTTTGGCCTTAATTTTTTTTTGAAAAAGTAGGTGTTTTTGCTCTGCTCTATTTAAGGTAATGTTATTGTTTATCAGCTTTATTTGAGTACACAAAGATCTGCTGTTGTTAAGAAACTAGCTTCTACAGCACACACCCAGGCATGTAATCTGTCATTCATATTGTTACACCTGTCAGGCTTGGGGCTCGGAGGTTAATCAGGAGGTTGGACTATGACATCATTGTTTGAAGAAGTTTGCGTTTTGGGTTGTCCACATGAAAAGTCAAGGATGGCGATTCGAGATTTTTTTTCCCCCCTCTTGAACCTGTTTTCAAAAATACCAATTTGGGGCTCCTGAAAAACTGTTCATGCTGACAAAAGGTTGAAATGGTAAAAAAAAAAAAAACTATTTAGTGTGGACGAGGCTTAACACTTGAGAAAATTGTTTTAATCTTATGTAAAAAGAGTGAAATCTCTTCTTTTGATTGAGAAAATTCTTTAGAAAAAGTTCTGAAGTAGAAATAGTTGAAACTGTTTCATATATATGTAAAATATTTCAACTAAGCAGCTGTTATTAGTTTTTTCTCCAATTTAGTAGCTGAACGTGATGCGGTAACACACACTCTTACCAAATCGATCGTCTGTGTGTCTGCCTTTCAGTGCCAGCTGGGAGTGTTGCCCCTGGGCACTGGCAATGATCTGGCCCGGGTGCTGGGCTGGGGTCCATCCTGTGATGATGACACTCAGCTCCCACAGATCCTGGAGAAGCTGGAGAGGGCCAGCACCAAGATGTTAGACCGCTGGAGCATCATGACCTATGAGATCAAGATCCCACCCAAACACAGCTGCCCCACCACCCCTGAGGGAGGTGATGACTGCCAGGTACTTGCAGCATGTGACAGAATACCACAGCGGAGACGGACTTTTATTTTGCTTCACTTCAGCTCAGATTCACAACCGGACAAAGGCAAACAAATCCCAATGTTTTGGATCTGTTTTTTGTTTGTTTTTTTTCCCTACAGTTTCACATTTCAGCCTATGAAGACTCAGTAGCTGCTCACCTCACAAAGATCCTCAACTCTGATCAGCATTCAGTGGTCATCTCCTCTGCAAAGTAAGTCTTTCTCACATGTCAGCTTCACCCAAAACAGGCAGTGGTAAACAACAAAATCATGGATCATTTACAAAAACAGATGTTGTGATAGAGCAAATAAATCAGTAAATAACAGAAAAAAAGTACTGTATTTTCCGGACTATAATGCACATTTAAAAGCCTTCAATTTTCTCAAAAACCGACAGTGCGCCTTATAATCCGGAGCGCCTTATATGTGTAAGAAGTCATAATGTTTTAGTACGACTTTGGTAAACTACAAAGCTGCACCGCTTGCAGCATTAAGGCTCAGTTATAGTCGTGCTTTGTAGTGTCACGCAGTTCCGTGCACGGCACACGGACCTGCGCGAGCGGCGTTTATATTTGACGCTTACGTCGATGCAGTATTCTCTGAAAAGACGAGGTTGTTTTGTTTCGCTTAATGCGCCTTGTATATGACAAAAGTTCGAAAAATGAACTATTCATTGACAGTGCGTCTTATAATCCAGTGCGCCCTATAGTGCGAAACATACGGTAAATAAAGGATCTATATATACATATAGATTTAAGCAATTTTTCAGCCTAGCTCGTTTCCATGGCAACCAATGTAATGTTTTTGAAAATACTTTGGGATGTGCCATTTTATACCTAAATATGCATGTGTGAAAAGTTTCATTAAGATTTCCACCCTATGACTGATTTTCTCTGTCGGCTGCTCTTTAAAGAATTGGAATCGAGAATCGTTAGGAACGGGAATCGAAACGAGGAATCAGAATCGGAGACAGAATTGTTCACATTCAAACGATGCCCAGGTGTAATACTGAACCCAATAAATCAGTTTTCTTATATTAGTTGTCCTATATTAAAATATTTAGAAAAAAATTTGTACAAAAATTCCTTCTAAAAGTCTGTTTTGTATCGTTGCTTCTCATGGAGGCACACACATCTTTTAACCTTCTCAAACTTATTTAGCCAATGAACACCCTGTATCTGAGAGCATCTAAACAGCTCCCTTTCAGATGTGTTGTGACATATTCATGTGCTTCAGGATTTTATTGTTTTCAAGACATAAACTATACTATCGCTTCAAATGTTTTCTTTCTCCACATGGTCACGTGCGGCTGGGTTTACAGTTGAGATGAAGGTCAAGGCAGAGTACGGTGAAGCAGCAAAGGTTTATTTAAAACACTGATTGGCCAATTCATGGCATGTCAAGCCTTCTAACCTCACCAAAAATACCCTCAAATCACACAATTGCAGCCTTAAATAGTGTCAGCCGTTTGGGACTTCACCAAATTACAACTTCCAATTATATACATAACATACATTTAAGAAACAAACATGTATTTTACCCCTTACTTTTTATAAATATGTTATCTTTTATTTTACATCTCAACACCCTCATGAAAGCACCAACAAAACAAATGTACAGAAATGCCCCACACTCTTATCCCATGGCCTCTCCCAGAACCTTTAAATGGGGTCTGGACCTCCAGGGAAGTCTTTGTTCAGACACCCTGGAGAAGACACAGAGAAGACAGGTGAGGGACTTCAAGCCACTTCTTTGCACTCAAACCTTTATCCATACACTCTGCACAAACGTTTGCCTAGGTTTCACTAACCGATGGACTTTATTTGCTCAGAGTAACAAGACAACCACCCCACTTCTCAATGAGGAGCAAAGGCTACATGCTGATTATTAAAATACTCAATAAATAGATAAAACTTCTTGTGTGCATTAAAGGGCCAATGTTGTCCATAGCGCTTTCGTTTTTTATACAACTTGCGCTAAGTTTCGGTAGCGCACCCCCACCGCGACGTGGCCCCGCCCCCCGCAACACGAGGACGCGTTCCTCTGCTACCGACCAAACTGGCCGGTGTGAACGCGACGCATACTTTATCGAGCCGAGCCGAGTAGAGCGGAGTAGAGCCGGACTTCTGAATTAGGCTCCGTGTGAAAGAGGCATATGAGTTCAGAACTACCACAGAACTCACCATCAAAATGGTCAAAATATATATTTAATGCGTTGATGCAGCTCTTATATTTGAAATATATTTACTTATTTTTATGGCCCAGACAAAAAAAAAAAAATCTATTTCAACCACAGAAATGACAGCTCAAGCTTTATTAGTATAAAGAGAGGTTTCCTGTTTTTGTTCCTGTTTTTTTAGGATCCTGTGTGAAACGGTGAAGGATTTTGTTGCTAAAGTGGGGAAAGCATATGAAAAAAGCACAGAGAACACTGATGAGTGTGACTCCATGACTCTTAAAGTAAGTGTCAAAAATAACATAAAGCAGTGGTTCCCAAAGATTTTCCTCTGGGCCCCCCTATGGATTACAATAACCCCCCCCTCCCCTCAAAAAAAAGAAAAACAAATCAACTGGGCACACACGTCGTTCAACCAGACATAAACACATATTTTGTTTTCAAACTCCACTGAAGTTTATTTCACACTTCAGGTTGCAACTACAAACCATTTTTACAGTGAAACACTTTTGTGTAACTGTTTTTTTTATAGTTCTATTGACAAGGCAGGACTTGACAGGATTCAGACTCGCAACACAATAACGAAGTTTTAAGGATTTTATTGTGGACTGGACAGGAGCGGGACCAGAGACTCGGAACAGGACACTCACGTGACCGTCGTGGATTGGAACCGGAACAGGTAAGTTCTCCTTAGCTTGGTTGCTAGTTACAGACAGGCTTGTCTGAAAGGGGCTGAGGCGAGAGGGAAAGTCCAGGTGCAGGCGAGGT
>NC_051435.1:25051176-25068804 GCF_001649575.2 Kryptolebias marmoratus | reverse complement strand
GTATCAGGCAAGGAGCAGGCAAGAGGCGATGGTCGTGGAACAGGCTAAGGTCGAGATCAGGCATGAACGAGACGTGAACGCTGGACATTTACTTGCTGTGAGGCTTTCAATAATCTGGCAAAGTGTACTGGGAGCTGTGGGTATTTATGGGGACAGAAACAGGTGAAACGAATGACTATGATTGTGTGGGCATGGTAACATGGGCGTGGCTTGGAACTGGGATGAATGGAAAGTTACTTGGCTGTGGCATGACTAGAGGCAAGAGGCGTGGCAGGAACAGATGGAGCTGTGACATCTATACTGTAGAAGAGTATTATTTGCTCAGTGTTATTTCAAACATATTTCTTTTTTCTATTTGTAACAATATTCAACTATGCTATCATCAATACATTTGAAAAAAGCCTCTGTGCAAAATGGAGTTAAAACCTGTCCCTGTCAAAAACCTGTCCATTATGCTTAGTCAGCATACACACACACACACACTTTGGGAACCACTGATATAAAGCATTCCTCATTTGCCTCTGCTGAAAAGTAGCTTGATTCCTGCTGACTTTGTCTGTTCCCTCTGTGGCCTCCAGTGTGGCATCCTGAACGAGAAGTTGGACTCCCTTCTCCAGACCCTCAACGCAGAGTGCCAGCCTCTGCCTTTGCTTCCCCACTGCACTCCCCCGATCGTAGAGGAGGAGCAGGAGGAACAAGAAGATGAGGAGGAGGAGGAGGAGGAGGCCAGTGAGGAGAGCCTGACGGAGCTGAAGGAGAAGCTGGAGGCCGAAGTGACGGAGAAGGGTGGAGGAGAAGGATCCCCTCACCCACTCTTCAAAAGCAGAGAGCAGCTGATGCTCAGAGCGAACAGTTTGAAAAAAGCTGTCCGTCAGATCATTGAGCAGGCTGTGAGAGGTACATGTGTTACTTTTCAAGGAAACATCTTTATGGGGATCATAAAGGTATATTCTGACCATTGTGAAGTGGTGGTCTATGAAAAGGATTTAATGTTTGACTCCTTGAACAGCCTCAGTTTGGAAAAATAGAGTTTAGGTCTGTCAGGACAGAAAAGCTAATAACTGATGCAAATACCAAGTGGCAAGACCAAAGTGAACTGCTGACAACTTAAAGATACTCATTGCTAACTTTAAAAAAAAGTATAAAATAGGTTATCCTGAACTGTATGAAATAGTGCAGTTTGAAAGAGTTCCTGTTCTCTCACATCATCCCTCATCCTGAGCCTGGCTCTGCTGGAGGTTTCTTCCTTTACTGTACGTGCTGATTTACATGAAGTTCTGTGTTTTGTTTTTGTTTGTTTTTTTGTTTGGTTGTTTGTTTGCAAACTGCAGCAGCTAACTGTAGCACATACACTGTAGCCTGTGTCTACTTTTGGCTGGAATTTTACAATATTTCTACCAGAATGAACACTGAAGGCAACATTTCTGGCTACCTTTTACCATTTGATATTTTGAAGACTTGGAGTTTGTTTTAGAGTGGCTTTGGAAGTGGGTCAGCTCAGACTGGACCGACATTGTTTTTACATGTCCTCGACTTCCAAAGTCCAATTTTGGCAGCACCACTCTGGATCAGCTGGAACTTTTTAGAGTTTTAAAGAATTTTAATAGTCCAGCCAAGAAGTAATAAACACATGGACCAGTTTTTGTGCATCGTCTTTGGATAAGATGTGTCTAATTTTAGAAATATTGATATCATTTTTAGTGTATGGGATTTAAGACAGCAGCTGTCACTTTGATCCTAACAGCGTTCCAACCAGCTATTGGCTCACCAGTCCTGTAATTCTGTTTCTCTTTTCTGAGGTTGTTCAAAGAGCTTTCTACCACAGCTAGGAGAATAATTGTTTACAAGTTTCTTTACAGAACTTCCCTTCAGAATATTCCTTTAACAACTTGCACCTTTGGGCCAGCACTTTTTTTTTTATTGTTATTTATTGAGGTTCGAGTGTTTATTAGACAGAGTTCAGATGATTATTTGTTGTTTGCCAGTAAAGTGCAGCATGTTGTGTTTCCTTTATCTCGTCTGCTTTTGTTTTGTTTAGTGGTTGATGAGCAGAATGCCCACACAGAGGATGTTGAGCTTCCGTCCTCCCTGGACTTCAGGAAGGACAGTGAGGACGAGAACAGAGACAGCGAGAAGGACGAAGACACCAAAGAACTGGAAGCCATGCCATGTGAGTGTTTTGAACTTGTTGATTCTGATCCCCAATGGGCCAGTTTCTGCATTTAACTTGTTCAACCTTTTTCTACCCAGGCATTCTCATTTTTCTGCCATGTTCAGTGACAACTTTTAAAAAACGTTTTGGTCAGATACGAGGCACAGCCCTATTTGAGTTAAGACTTCACTGCGCAAATCAATTACCTCTCTCGACTAAAAACACTCAGACAAACATTAATTATTGGAGTAGGTATAACTATTGCCATTTTGTATGTATTCCACTCTGCACCACACAGAGTAGAGACATAGTTCATGGAAAAAGAAAGTTCTACTCATGTTTTCTGTCATAAAAAAAACTCAGGGATTAGTGGTCCTGCCTACAACTGTTTATTTCCTAATCTTCAGTCTCCAAAACAATCTGTTGCAGCAGAGGATTTCTTCATTACTAAATGAACTGACCTGAAAACATGTTGGCGGGAGAGAGCTGCAGTTTTTGTCTGTGCAGGCAAATCCCGATAACGGATCAGCCTCTCAGGTGCAGACCTTCTTCCTGTTTATTGGAAACCTGCTTCCTTCCTTTCACACATTTTTCCAGGTGGTGTCAGTCAAACATTCTGCTTCATGTTGTCCCCTGTTTTCTTGTATTACTTCTGTGAACCTGACTCTGTAAGCACATGGGCCTGACGAAGACAAGAGTCCAGTTCAGCAGATCTACTAGTCTTGCATGTAATTGTTCTAATGGAGGATTCATGAGATGTTGCTGGAAGGTCAGAACAAATTCAGGTTGGGATATGAGCAAAACTTTGAAAATGAATTAAAGGCCGAGCTTTCCTTTTAGGAATGCATATCACCTGCCCTTTTCATGCCAGAGTTTAAAAAAAAAAGATCATCTTATGTTGAGAAATGATGAAGTTGTAGCAGTTTTGGACAAACCTTCAAGATAATGCTAGGCTCAGAGTATGGGTTTTAAATGTTTTTTAGTTGTTACTACACCAAACTTTAGGTCAAAATCTGTAAAACTGACTGAATAAAAGGTATTCTTAGTTTTTTAGGTTCAGTTAGCTGTGACAGCCATCTTGAATCAGTCTGACTCCTAAGGTTAATGAGTTGTAGATTTATTTCCAGTGATTCTTTTCAGAACGTTTCATTAAAATCGATCAAGTGGTTCATGAGATATTTTGCTAACAGACAGACAAAGTTGAGCCCAAAAAGTTAATGGTAAAATTTTAAACAAAGATTTTGCACAATTTGCTAGAGCTCAGGATGTGTGTTGGCTGCTGCCACAGTCGTTGTTTGTGAAACTGACTGAGTTATAGCCATTTTTGTGTTTTTTAAGGTTACTTGGGTTTGGAAGCCATCTTGAATCAGGTTGACTCCAAATGTTAATCAATTGAAAATTTGTAACTAATGTTTACTTTCATTAAAATCTGTTTAGTGGCTCATGCAATACTTTGGTAAAAGAAAGACACAAGATTGCACAGACATAAGAACACAACATTATCTGCCTTTGATGAGGAACTTGTTATTTCTCCTTTAGTTACATACATTTTAGCTTTCATGTTTGTTGGCAAACTTACACAAAAACAAACAGCTGAGTTTGATTAAAACTTGCAACGAGTTGAGCTGAAAAATACAAAATACAGTACTATAATGGCTGCCTGGCAGCACAGCTCATTAACATTTTTGCTTTGCAGCCAAAGGTTTTTAGGCTGGACTCCTGGTTGGGACCTTTCTGTGTGAGGTTTACATTTTCTCCCCATGTGTGCATGGGTTTTCTCTAGGTACTACTGGTTTACTTCCATAATCCTGAGGCTGCAGGGTCGAGCCCAGGTTGCCTCAGGAAGGCCATCTGGTGGAAAACACTTGCCAAATCTTCCGTGCAAGTTCATTTGCTGTGGCAAACCCTGCAGAAGGGAGCAGTCAAAAGAAAACACAAGGACAATAATTCTGGTTTACTCCCACAGTCTAAAACATGCATCCTAGTTTAACTAGCTACTCAAACGTTATTACCTGCTTTTTATCCAATGTCAACTGCAACCTACAGCTGCAGGTTTTTTTGCAGTTGCCCAAATTATTTAAAACTTAAAGAAAAAAAAACAAATTCTGTGTGACCATCTACTAAAATCTCCTGTTCCCCAGCCGAGAGGAGAATTAGTCGCAGCACCCAGTCCTATGGCCCCTTCACCATCACCCCCTTTACCACCAGCAAGGAGAACCTCCCCGTGCTCAACACACGTATCATCTGCCCTGGTAAACACACATACGCAAGTACAGCCATGTCACAGCCCGTTAACGAGGACAGTCACTCACGCTTGTGTGACGTGGGTGTGTTTGTCTGTGGGTGTAGGATTGCGAGCAGGGCTGGCTGCCTCCATTGCTGGCAGCTCCATTATTAGCAAGATGCTGCTGGCTAACATCGACCCCTTTGGTGCGACACCTTTCATCGATCCTGACCTCGACTCTCTGTGAGAGCTTTGTTTTTCTTAATACCGTTCTCCTTTTTTGTCTTCCTGTCCGACCCTTCTAGATATGTGGATACATTTATTTGCTTTTTGTTCCTCTGCACAGTGACGGCTACACGGAGAAGTGTGTCATGAACAACTACTTTGGCATCGGCCTCGACGCCAAGATTTCACTGGAGTTCAACAACAAGCGAGAGGAGCATCCAGAGAAATGCAGGTGAGATATGGTTCTGTTTTTGGTCAAATAAAAACATACTTATAGTCAATCTGCATGTACCTTCAATAAACACTTCTACGCTCCTTTTCCACATCTTTTTAACACAGAAGTCGCACTAAGAATATGATGTGGTATGGTGTTTTGGGCACTAAGGAGCTTCTGCAAAGAACATACAAGAACCTGGAGCAGAAAGTCCAGCTGGAGGTAAGAAGATAACAACAGGCATTAAAGGTCTACCAAACTGAGAGTGCTTTTTAGAAGCGTTGAGTCAAATAAAACACCAAACAGAAGTGATGTTGAACTTCTTTAAAGCTGAATTGAAAAGTGTTTTGAAGCCAACATCAGTTGAAAGAAAATCAAAAAATATTCTTGTTGTAAAATTTTCCAATAAAGAGGAAGGCCAAAGAGGAGATATATGGATACAGTTAGAGAGGACATGGAGGCAGTTGGAGTGAGGACAGAGGACACAGAAGATAAAGTTAAGCGGCGCCTGAAAAGAGAACAGCTAAAAGAAAAAGTAGAAGAAATGCCAGTTTAATTCTTTCAAGTGATAAATATTTGTTAAAAATGCAAAAAATATGTATATTTTTCATATAACAAATATTAGGGGGAGGGGCTTCAGTGGTCATTAGAGTGCTGGACATACACTATATTGCCAAAAGTATTTGCTCGTCTCCCTTCACACTCAAGTGAACTTGAATACCGGGATTCGAACCCCTGATCTCCCGTACCAAAGTCATGTGACTACACACACACACCCATCCACACTAAACAGACAAATCCCAGCATCTAGTTTACCTTAGAGTAGCATGGACAATCAGGATAAGATAGCAACTCTGTGAAACAATAATGGAGATAAGTCAAAACATAGAATGAGATAACCATTGGAGCATCACCAATTCATCCATGTGCAAAATTCTTAATACATTCATTTAACTTTTTATACTTGATATGAGTTTCAATTTTAGCTTTTTCTTGAAACGAGAGTTTCACATTTTTAGTTTCTAATTGAGCTCATTACAAATCTGATTCTTCTTCACACAATGCTGAAGCTCATACATTTTAACCTTCAATCGTTCCAGTAATTATTTTTATTTAGGTGTCCATAGGAAGGAAGATTGGAATGAGGTCCCATTGTTTATAGACAATTTGGTACATTATGCAAGCATTCTGAGAGTAATTGTGCTCAGCAAATCACAGAAGATTGTGATGATGGAAAAGTATTCAGGTAGGAGAAATTAACTCAAACCATGAAAACGCACATAGAACTTTTTCTTATTTTTAAAGATATCCTTACACCATATGATATTGCAGTAATGTAAATGAGGTTCAAATAAAGTTTTACTATATATACAATTACAAGTGGAGAGAGTAAAAGAAAATGTCTCAATTTATAAATATATATATATATAAAAAAAAATCATCAGTATAACGTTTAAAATGAATAAATCATCAATAGGGAATCCCAGCAATTCTGTCTGTTTATTTTTGGACAAATTTAATTGGAATAATTCTTTTGTTGTTGTAATTGAATACAATATGTTTAGCTTTGCTTCTGTTGAGGGAAAGTTTGTTGCAGTGTCTTTTTTCACAAACATTATTTATGATTTGATCCAATTCATTTGATTTTTTTGTGGGCAAAGAACAAGTTTGTGTCATCAGCAAACAATAGAAGAATTAGTAAAGATTTTTATAAACAAAATGAACAGAATAGAATATGGAACCCTGGAGATGCTACGATGAATGATTTTGAAAGATGATTTGTGGTTGTTTACATGAATACAATGATATCTTCCAAACAGGTAACTACTGAATCAATGTAACACTAGACTGTGGAACAAAAATATGTCCTTGGTAATTCCCCACTGATTGCCTTCATTCTTTCATCCGTTGTTTGGAGAGGCGACTCACATTATGTGGTACACCACAGTTCTGCAGTGTGTGTGCTTTTCAGCTTTATATAAGTTGTTTGGTTATTTAGGATGACGTAAAGGCAAATAGTGGTGACTTGCCAAGGACATATTTTTGTGCCACTATTGCCTTGTGTCTGCAAGCTGTAGGCAGTAGCACAGTCATGACACAGACATGTTGGGAAGATAAGCAGACTTTTTTATTGAGAACTGTACACTGTTTTGTAAATGTAGAAAAAAAAATCTTAAACATAAAAGCCTTTGGGATATCAAACAAATAGTAGTTACTGAAGTTCAAACTGTTGTGATAAAATGATACTAAGACCTAAAATAAACAAAATAATTTGATGTTTTTAAAGACATAATTTAAGTCCTTCATTTTTACCTTTTTAATTTTATTGTACAGAATCATTTCAAATAAAATGTTATTTATAGATGGCAAGAATATGTACTGTAGTCAGAAAAGGGGAGATGTTTTGAATTGTGTAGTTTTAGCAAAACAGCTGCGAACATGAATAATCTTGATTACCACTGTGGAGGATATTACAGTGTTAACCATCCGGGAGCCCACTACGTGGACGTCTTTACATAATAAACTTGATGAAGCTCAAAGGCTTGTCTTTTTGGTTGTGCATTTAAACAGGCAAGTTATAAAGAAAAGCAGCTATATGTGTTCAAATACACTAGATTTGACATTGAAGCAGCAGCCACACTGACTCTTTGCCTCTGTTGTTTCCAGTGTGATGGGCAGTACATCCCCCTGCCCAGCCTTCAGGGGATCGCAGTGTTGAACATTCCTAGCTATGCAGGCGGAACCAACTTCTGGGGCGGCACCAAAGAGGATGATGTGAGTACGCTGACAGTTCATCAGACATTCACTATAAAGTCTGTCTCAGTGCCACTCTCTATTCTGCCTCATGTCCTTAGCTGGCATCTCACACCATCTCTGGTGTTTTTTTCTCTTCATGCAAGCAACTGCCAAGGCTTTGAGAGCTTTTTTGTTGCATTTATTCTTCACTAGTGGCGGACAGTGTGGACACTGGTTTTGACATGACCCTGCTGCCCTGGTGGCAGGAGAAATACGTGTGTGCTTGTTGTTTAGGGCTCAGAGCACAATGACCACTGAGGGATTAAAGTCTCAGTTTGCACACACAGGCCTCTGAGCTGAGTAAGCCCCTGTGGAGGACACACTCATACATTGTGTGCGCTATTATGTAACTGTTGTGCTGAAAAAGCAGGAACAGAAACATCTGCGTCTGTAGCTGTCTGTGACTTTTAAATAAAGTTACAGACAGCTACCGACGCAGATGTTTCTGTTTCTGCTGCTGATAAATTGGTTTGTATCCTTTTCTTAAAGACAGAAAACTACACAATGGTACTGAAATAACTTGAAACTGATAAAAGTAATAATAAAAAAGTGGCTAAAAATCAACTAATGAAAATTGGACATTACATTGAATTTTAGATCAACAGAATTATTAAAACAAAATAATGAATCATTGTCTTGCTTAGACCAAAAGGATGATACTCTTACTTAACTGTGGTTGCACAACCTTTTGAGTCAATCACTGCAATCAAATGATTTCTGTAACTCTCTATGAATTGTCTGCACATGTCAGAGATTTTTGTCTACTCGTGAACACACTGCTTTAGATCAGGGCTCACAGAAGACAACTTCATAACAGTATATTTTATTTTTAGCCATTTTTGGGTCCTTTTAGTTGTGTGTTTTAGCTCATTATCCTGTTGGAGGACCCATGGGACCAGGCTTTCTGGCAGCAGGCAACACATTTTGCTCCAGTTTGCCTTGATTGTATTGAGATTTCATTGTACCCTGCACCCTGTGCCGCATGCTGCAAAGCAGCCCCAGAACATAAACAAGCATACTCAGTGTTTCACTATAGATAGTTCTTTTCTGTGCATGTTTCATTTTTGTTTCTGTGAACACATTCCTGATGGGACTTGTTTCCAAAAAGCTGCAGTTTTGTCTCATCTTGTCTTGTCAACATGCATTTTTGGCAAATTCCGGTATGATTTGCTTTCAATAGTGGTGTACTTCTATGTGGTTTTCCTTTAAATCCTCTTTGTCTCTAACAGCGTTGAACTGACACTGATGTACTATTTGGTTTCCATTCAAATTGTCTGTTTCTTCAGTTTGTCATCAAGTGTCTTCTTGTGGTCAGGTGCAGGGAGAATGACTACAGCTCCATGGAATTTAAGCTTCTGAATAACATGTACAGCTGTAGTCACAGGAACATCAAGTTGCTTGAAGATGATCTTCTAGCCTTTGCCTTTAACATGCTTGCCAATATCTAAAGAAATGTTTAAAAAAAAACAAAAAAAAAACACAATGCAACTGGACTTCTGTTCAGTCGAAGACATTTCTGCTTCCATCTCGGAGGCTTTCTCAACAGTGCTCTCCCCTCGTTCTATTTATAGAACACTAATCACTAGCTAGATCAATTACGCAACAACCATACTTGTTATTATTTTTAATTTCCACCCCTGGCCGTAACACACATCTCAGCCTCCACACCTTTGTCTCGCTTGTACTTGTTGCCAGGCGGAAGCCCACGCAGCGACAAGAATGGATCTTTGACGGAGAGATTAGCTTGATTTGCTAGCCGTCTTTGGAGGCTCTTAATGGTGAAACGGGAACAGCCCCATCACAAGCCATGAACCCTAACTGCCAGCATGGTGTGTTCCAACCTGAGGCAGGTTGGGCACACCTGGTGTAGATCCTTGCTCCAGATTTTGTTCCCTCAGCCACAGAGAGGAGCCTCAGAGTTGCCACCTCCTCTGGGGTGAGGGGGAGCAAAATTAATTTCTTTCACTGGTTTGCTAATGGAAAAATAGTCTGTGCCAACTGGTTTGAAGAGTATGGGAGGAGAAACAGTAGTAGCGTACTGTGCTGAAGAACAGCTGTAAGTTAACAAAAAAACTTTGGTTGGCAAGAACTTCTGGAACCAATCTGGTCAAAGTCTCGATGTTAACAGTGAAGCCAAAAACACTCAAGTACATGTAAGCGTAAAACATGACACAGCAGTTAAGCTTATTTTTTGTAATTCATAGTATATTAAACAGCAGTAACTTTAAAGCATGTCTTTAAAATTTAAAAAGAGCTTATTTTGCCTCCTCTGCTGAGTCATCAATCGCTGTTTCCACCAAACCAACCATCTTTCCTTCATGTTGATTAAATTCAGTTTGCTGCCTCAAGGACAGCATCAACTGTCTGTGAGGATTTGGATTTTTTGTTTCTGTTTTGTTTTCTTTATGGTTTCTCTGTGGGTTTTAATTAGTGCTTTCAGTTTGGGTTTTTCCTGTTTGTGTTCCTGCTCAATATTCACTCCTCCTCCGTCACTCTTTTGCCCTTCTTGCCACGCCCATCTCCACCTGTCCGTAATCATCTCCACTCACCTGTTTCCACTTCCCTCGTTACCCTCAGCACTCAAATACCCGGTTATTTCTTCCACTAGTCGCTGGTTCATTGCTTTTGTTTTTGCTGTTTGCCAATATGCTCCATACTTTGCCTCCTTATAGTTCTGCCCATCGAGTTTTTGATTTTTGTTCTTTGAGTTGCTGCCTCGTCAGCTGTTTGTTTTTCGTTTTGGTTCTTAGTTTAATAAATTTGTTTTTTTTTTTTCATTTATAACTATGAGTCTGCGTTCTGGGTTCGCCTCTGCCTCCACCGCTCCTGACACTGTCAGGGTGCAGCACTTGTAAACATCTGGTGGTTGTTGAATAACTTAGGCTACAGGGTCTCCTGAATGTGCTTTCTGTAAAATAAGGATCACTACAATTAAATTTGTATACTGAGTAGATATGTATTTTACAATGACATAAACCTCTTAATTGTCATGTAATACACATGCAAGATGTTACATTTAATATTCTACCTTCAAGTGACTCCAGCTTTGCTTTTAACTCCTCAGTGATGGGATTCTTTTCCTTCAGTTCTCCTCCTTGTTAAACATATCCTTGTTATTATAAACTGATCGATGAAATGTTATGCTGTCCGGGCATTTTTCGTGACCATGTGTACAAGAAAACGCTGCACAATGTGAAAGCATTATAGTATTACTGAGTGCAAAGGTTGAAATGAACAACTAAGATGGCGGTGTTTTGTCTCATCCAATCTCTTGTGATAGTACGTCTATAGAATATATGTCACTGGTCACATTCATGAACGTGTGCTTTAGGAAGGAAATAAATGGGCCTAAAGCTGTATTGTAGGTCTAAGTTCCAGTTCAACTCCATGACCTGTGAGTGACCTGTGCTGGAGTAACTTAGAAGGATTTTCTCCAAACACAACCTCCCAGTACATTTCAAACCCAACAGGATTCTGAGACAGAGGTTGGTCCACCCTAAGGAAAAAACACCCAAACCCAAACTGAGCAGAGTTGTGTATGCAGTTCAGTGCAGCGAAGAATGTTCATACCTTTATATTGGAGAGACCAAACAACCTCTCCACAGACGCATGGCTCAACACAGGAGAGCCACCTCTTCGGGACAGGACTCAGCTGTCCACCTACACCTCAAGGATCAACACCTGCACTCATGTGACCAGAGTGGCCCATCAGTGAGTCAGACAAACAAGGACCCTAACGAGCCTCTGTTGTTAGGAGAGTGAGAACAATTTGCAAGCAATCCAGCTTACATCACATCTCAGCTTTAAAAGCTCTACTCCACACTCTCTATTTCTGAATTGAGAAAGCTCCTCGGATGAGAAGCGAAACGTCTTCAACTACAGAATAGAAGTCCAGTTGTTTTTGTTTTTAACCCTTTTTTGGTTAAAAACCAGTTCTGCTAAATCAGTAACGATCACTTCTCTTACTACAGCCACAGGTGATTTGCATACTTTGGCAAAATGTCCCTATTTCCCGCACTTATCATCTTTTACATTCGAAGCCAAACAATGTTTATCATTAGCGAGGTGTTCTCTGATCCATTGCAGCGGTGCCATTCAGTGACAAGTAACAGAAGAAACCTCGGAAAATAACAACATGGTTAGAGTAGGTTTTTGTGCCAATGAAGATTTGATCTTTGATTTCCATTTAATCTCCAAAATTTATTTTTGCTATTTCAACTTTATTTTTGAAAACAACATAAACTTTTTCTAGACATTTTGACTTTAACCCTGAAACTTGGTATTAAATAAAAAGTTTTTGTCATTTTTTTTTTTTTTGAGTGACCCTAAAATGCTATTGTATGTTTAGTCTTTAAATTAAAAATAATAATAAAAATGTGGTTGTGTATTTTGAATTTTGTTGTATCTTAGTTTTACATCAATTCTTTTTTTTTACCGTATTTTCCACACTATAAGACACACTGTCAATGAATGGTCCATTTGCAAACTTTAGTCATATATAAAGCGCACCGGACTGTAAGACATATCGTCGTGCACCTCTCAATTTTTGTAACTTCTTGCGGACCAAGCGCCACGCTCCATTTAAACTGGACTGTTTTGGTGCTCTAGCAGAGCTGGTTCACCTGTATCAACATTTATATGATCCCTCTGTGAGAGATCACAAAGATAATCAAACGGCTCAAAACTCACGGAAGGATACTGCACCGACGTAAACGTCAAGTCTGCGCCGTGCGTAGAGCCCTGCGCAACTGTAACTGAGCCTTAATGCTGCAAGCGGTGCAGCTTTGTAGTTTACCAAAGTCCTACTAAAACATTACGACTTCTTACATATATAAGGTGCTGCGGATTATAAGGCGCACTGTCATCTATTGAGAAAATTCAAGGATTTTAAGTGCGCCTTATAGACCGGAAAGTACGGTAAATTGTCCTGATTTTAGTTTTTTTTTCACTCTAAAAAATGCTTTCAAATTAATTTTGTGTAATATAAATGTTTAGATTTTTAGTTTTAGTATTGTCTATTGTTGGGAAAGTGGAGTGATTTGATTTTATTTATTTTTTTTCAGTTACTATTGTTACATTTGGTTATCCATTAGTTATTGTTTTATTTTTTTTTAATTCCTTAAGTATTTTCTGTGCATTTTGTTTATTATTTCCTATTTTTAATCAAGTATCATTTTTGATCATCATTTTTAACTTTGTATCAAATTAGCTTTTAGGTATAGTTCAGCTCAACCCTGGTGATTTTTTCACACTTGTCAAAACATTTTTTTTATACCATCTAACTCTTGCATTTATTCATTCTCTAAAAAAACTGAACATTGTTTCAGTAAAATAGGTTTTTAAATTTTAACCTCAATAAAAGTAAAAAAAAAATAAATTGTACAATCTTTATATAATGTACAAAATCAAGAGAAAACTGTCCGCTCCTAAATTTCACACTGATACTGTTGCAGATCTTCTCTGCTCCATCATTTGATGATAAGATCCTGGAGGTAGTGGCTGTTTTTGGTAGCATGCAGATGGCTGTTTCCAGAGTCATCAAACTCCAACATCACCGTATAGCACAGGTAAGAGAACATACCAACTCGCTTTGGGTCAATTTATACCACCACCAAATTGTACTTTTGCACTTGTTGATTACTGTATACCCATACCTTTTGTGTACAAAAACTAGCCAGCTACTGCTGGTCTCTTTTTATTCTGCTCCACCTTGTACTCACTTTTGTCCACCTTATAGCCACACTGACAGATGCTACAACATTGATAATTGAATCTGTCAGAGTACTGTGGAGTTAAGCACATCTGGACAAGTTTTTATAATATTAGTATTATTATCATCATTGTGGTCAGGCCTGGGCATTTAGGGCTGGAGTCATAAATATTTTCAGAATAACCGCAGAACTTAAAAGAAGAAATTTTAAAATGCAGTTCTATTTAAGTCAGGCATTAGCTCCAAATACAGTAGGAATCTTCAGCTGTCAGCAAAGATATAGAAAATATATACATACAAATTATTACGCATCGCCGTAGCTATATCAATTTATGTATTGCCTGCCGTGTGTCTTATAATCACCACAACTTAACCATTATGCTTGCACACTGGGCAGGTAATTGTCTTCGCATAGTGTAAGCACCTACTATTTTTAACATTTTTGTTATTGAGATAAGTACATGATTATAGCAGACAATAACATTGCCTATAAAATAAAAGGCAGGGTGAAATGGAGCCGGTGCCTATAATGATACGTGTATATGTGCACACAGGGCTGCAGGGATGCATGCAGTGAACGCAGGCTCATATGCACGCATGTAGACGTGTATATGGTTGGGTATGGATGTGAAACGGTAACAGTCTTGTACTCTATTGAAATGAAACATAAACAACTCTAGACACAATGATAATCAGTTTGTATGAAACGTCAACCATTGCGTATGTAATGATAATCTCTTTGTATGATATATCAACCACTGGGGGTGAAGTGATAACCACTTTGGACGAAATGATAATTACATTGTGCAAAGCATCATCTACTGGGAACAAAATGATAATCACTTTGTATGATACGTGAGCCACTGGGTATAAAATGATAACCATTTTGTACAAAACTATGGGGTATGAAATGTGAGTATGATTTGGCAGCGGTATGAATTGACCATTGCTGCACACTAACAATAGCATGAAAGGAAAAAAATGCAACTCAGTTTTACCTATCTGATCTGAGTCTCTGCTTGAATCAGTGCCGAACTGTGAAGATCACCATCATGGGTGATGAGGGTGTTCCGATTCAGGTAGACGGTGAGGCCTGGATCCAGCCCCCTGGAGTCATCAAGATCCAGCACAAGAACAGAGCCCAGATGCTCACCAGAGACCGGGTGAGGATGATGGGCTGGATGGAAATGATAAGATACTGTACCACACTTGTTAACATGAATTTCCTTTGATCTAATGTTTGTTGGCAGGCATTTGAGAACACACTGAAGTCTTGGGAGGACAAGCTGAAGTACGATAAGCCTCCTTTACGACCTCACCTTTACCCTCAGCAGTCTGTGGACCTGGCCAGCGAGGAGGAGGCTGCGCTGTTGCAGATGTGTGCCCGAGCTGCTGAGGAGCTCATTACGAGGTAAACAAGTGCTGTCACCAGCATCAGGCCTCCCTCTACCTTTTACATCCTGAATCAGACTCACCGAGTGTTCATTCCATCTCATCACAGGATATGCGAAGCTGCGAAAAACAACGGGCTTCTAGAGCAGGAGCTGGCTCATGCTGTTAATGCTGCGTCTCACGCTATTAACAAAACACACCCAAAGTTCCCAGAGGTGAGCCATGAGCACAAACCGTGCTTTCAATTATGTTGTATATAATTGGCTTCATTTTGTGGTTCAAACCTAAATTTGCTGTCTTTCCATCCAGTTCTTTAGCAAATTTAAAGAAACCTTTTTGAAATGTTGCTTAATGGAAAATGCACACCACATGCTGATAGAGTTTGGGGATTGACATTAGATTCATCAGTCTATTATGACTTTGCACTGATCAAGTATCTTTATTAGATCCATAATATTGACTTGGGATGCATATCTTATCAGCCACAGACAAGAAATACATGACCCTCCTTCTAAGACATGAACAGTAAATAAATATAAAAGAAGAATAAATTAAAGGATAGATGTTAGGGGTGTAAAGGTGCATGTATTCGTATCCTGACAGTTGGGTATAGACAACTGGGATGGGTACAGTGAACTACACAACAACAATGTATGTTAGTCACAGGTAATCATAAATTCCATCTAGAAGGGGGCATGTTTTATTTAAGTGCACTTTAAGAAGCAGAGATAACTACTATCTAAGCACTCTACATAAAACTAAGCATAAGTGGTTGGATTAGGAAAACACGCAAAAACTGGAAAATGTATTTGTTTGCAACAAATCAGCTGTGTTGAAGAAAAACTCTGGAGTCCCAGTGATCATGAACTGCTCGTGTTCTCACTAAAACCAGGAAGATAGAGCACATAACACCAGTTTTAAAGTCCCTACACTGGCTCCCTGTAGCTCAAAGAATAGACTTTAAAATACTGTTGTTAGTTTATAAATCACTGAACGGTTCAGCACCACAATACATTAAAGATCTGTTATCGCTGTACCAACCGTCTAGACCCCTCAGATCTTCTGCTTCTGGACTGCTCTGCATCCCCAGAACCAGAACCAAACAAGGAGAAGCAGCTTTCAGTTTCTATGCANGTTTAGAGTTGCTTATGGCTAAATTAGGGTTTGAGTGCGGGTTTTTGATGTCTTCGATGTTTTTCTCTTTCTTACTGTTTATTCATTGTCACATGCTGTTTTTATTTTGTTTTTTAATTATGTAAAGCACCTTGAAATGCCTTGTTGCTGAAATGTGCTATACAGATAAAATTTGATTGATTTGATTGATTGAACAACTGTAGCGGGGGGAGTGTGTGCACAGTGTTTTTTACCTGGGGGGTACCTTTAAGGTCCAAACAAAAGGTTGAAAAATGTACCGGCATTCAGGTACCATTTTCATACCCTCCAAGGTACAGCTGGAGCAGCAAGAGCCACTGTACCTCTTTAGGTTTATTTCTGTTCCTCGATTATTTTACTGTGTAGCAGAAAGTTAAGCCCTGTAATGAGTGCAGGCTTATTCTTTCTACATTAGCACTCAGTCGCTAAGAAGCTTGATAATTGTTTCAGATTTTGTTTATTTTATACTTTCACATTAGGAGGACTCACCTTACTCTCTCCCCACTAGGAAGGGTACTGTCCTTAAAAACACAAACAAATTTAAAAAAAAGTTTTTTTTTCCCGTTGTATTGAACCGTAATCCTCATAATAAGGTATATATTAAACCCTGTTACTGTTACTCCCCTTAATATCTACTGCAGCCTAAATTGCATAACCCTCTCAGGCTCAAATTAAGTTTTAGTAACAGGAAAAATCAGACATTTGGGGAAATTATCATCTGAGTAAAATAAGGCTCATAAAATAGGAATGTGGAGTAATTAGGTATATGCAATTCGCTGTTGCAAATCTGCAACGTCTGCAACATCTCTTTACCTAAAATTTCTCAACTTGGCAATTAGTAAAATTATATTTGTTGACATCATTTCTGTAAAATTATATTTTTGATCCAGTTTTTGATGGAAGTACAGTTAATCAAAAGGTACATTTACTAATTTTTATGTGTGATGTTGTTTGGGATTCTGCGGCTTTTTGAATTTCTTCTGCTGTCTCACCTAGCAATCGTTTTCCCTTCATACTGGCTGTTTATGTTTATCCAAAGTGTTTGAAAGTGTTCTGAACGGAAGCTGTTCCTGTGAAACATCATCCTACAGAGCTGTTTCTTCCACAGAGCCTGACGAGGAACACAGCCATTGAGGTGGCCAGCACTGTCAAGGCGCTCCACAATGAGACAGAGTCCCTTTTGTTGGGACGAGTCTCTCTGGTCAGAAATCATTTTTTTTAATCATTGAAAGTGTTCAAAAACAATAAAAACGTCTCCCTGCTTCTTCTCGTAGTGCTATTTTTGTATTTAGGTCAAACAAGTTGACATATTTCCACCTCTTTCAGCAACTGGACCCGCCAGAGGAGGAGCAGCTGTCCGGTGCTCTGCAGAATGTGGAGATGGAACTGGGCAAACTGGGAGACATACCCTGGCTCTACCACATCCTGCAGCCCAACGATGACGACGTAAGCAGCCTCAAAAAAACACACCGATTTCTCTAAAAACTAATCAAACACTTCAGAAGTAAAAGTAAAAAAAAAGGGGATTCTTTCTCAAATTAAAACTTCTGATTGCCTTTATATATATACATACATATATAAACAGATAATAATAATAGTTGTCCAGCCTAAACGTGATAAGTGCATCAACCAATTTTTGCGCATTAGTTCATATAAATCAGCTTTATTTATGCATCACTGATCAAAGGTAAATGTAATACAAAGTGCTTAACAAAGCTAATGGATAAAAAAAAATCAGCAACACAGTATACCCCCCCCCCCCC
>NC_051435.1:25041470-25051162 GCF_001649575.2 Kryptolebias marmoratus | reverse complement strand
CCCCCCCCCCCCCAAAAAAGAAAAGAAAAAAGGAAAAACAAATACATTTATTTCAATAACAGCAATAAAAATGGGATAAAAGGAAATACATGATATTCAGTGCATTGATTACAACACCAAAGAGACCTTCATGCTGGAAGCAAAGTGTTCTTTTTGGCGGGGTTGAACAGGCCAGGCCATTCAGTGCTTTATATGGAATGAGGAGGATTTTTAATTCTACTCTGACATTCACAAGATGAGACTAAAACAGGAGAAATACGGTCTCTTCTGAGCTGAAGACACACTACACAATTTTTTTTTTTTTGCCAGATTTTACCCACAACATCTAGTTGGGAATCTCAGTTACAGACATTCAGACATGTTTGAATTTCTGTGAACCATGTGAGCTGATTATTGGCCCAACTGCAAACGTGTTTTGCCAACAGCCAATGAAGAAAGGGTGGAACACATGAAGTAGCATCAGAAAAGCAGATAGCTGACTGTCGTCCATGTTTGTTTACCCTGTAAACCGTCGCCCTTGCTGGAGTTTGATTTGTTCAGTTAGCAGTGTGTGATCCTCAGTCTTTCAATTGTCATAAAAATAAATCCACTGAAACTAGTCTGCTAGTGGGTAGTCCAAGTACTTTCCAAATCTGTAAAGACTAAAAGTTGTGTGTCCCCAGCTTTGGAAGCATCTGCAAGGACTCGATCCGCAGTGTTCAGAATAAGACTTTAAAGTTTAGTTCTGTGGTCCCCATTCCTGTTTCCCTGCCTTTCAAAATGCCTATAGATCATTACTAGACCTCTGTAGAAGTTAATTACATGCTGAGGAGGTCATTGATTCAATTAATTACAAGGAAAACATCTAAAACATACAGGACATTTGGCCCTGAGCATGAGGGATGGGAACCCTCTATTCTAGTGCAAGGGATAAAGCCATTGACCAGTTTTTCAGTGTCATCTTGAGAAAGTATTTCTAACATTGTAGATGTTACAAAGATGAAAAATAACTATTTTGGAGACTTGTAAATATTTAAGTTAAAGAATACATCTTGGTCGTAGATTATGTCAAGATTTTTCAAAGTTATTTGAGGCTAAAAGAGAAGAAACACTGGATGTGTGTATCATCTGCTGACATGAGCAGTGCAGAAAAGAAATCTAAATGTATGAGCTGAAGTGAAGCCAAAAAAAGCTTATTAAAAAGGAAAACCATCTAACTCCACACGGATCACATTGTTTGTACTGGTGCTGTCTCGTTGAATGTAGCATGCCTCCAAGTAACGAGAGTCGAGTTGCTAAATGAAAGGCTGTAGGTTGACTGTGCTTATGTACCAGGACCACTCTCTGGATTACGGCAAGAGGAACTGTCGAAGCAGCATGTTTCGCATAGTGCCAAAATTCAAGAAGGAGAAGGCTGCCAAGAAGACAAGCCCTCAGTCAGGTAGGCTGTGTACACTCTTGCTTCCCCACTGAGTCATATCGACACTCAGTGAGGATCTACTCTTCATCAAATTAAACATGTTAGTACAGACACTGCTTTGCTTCCTTCGGTTTTAAAGTGAGAAGTATTCCAATGTTCAAAAAAACAACTTTACTGGCAAACAGAAAGATTTAATGGAGAAGCTTCCCTCATAAGTGTCCTAATCACATGTTATTGATTCAAAAACAGCGGTGTGTACTTAAGGTTTTTACGCCCTACAGTTTCAGCCATTAACTCCGCCTCCCTCCACTCCAACCCATTCTTGCTCTCATTCAGCTGCCAATGTATTTAAGGGATTTCAAAGTCATAAGAAGCCTGCACTGGAATGCAGTGTTTCATATGGATGCAAGTTAGCAGCAATCGAATATTTAGTGGCTTCATGAGAAAAGTGTGGCAGAAAGTTTGTGTTTGAGTTTTCAATGGTAGCTGGTGCTGAGAACTACGAAAGGTTTTTTTCTCTCATCCCAGGCTTGTTCCTACTTAGTCAAGCTGAACTTTCCTCAGACCTCACAGGCTTCTGCCTCCCATTAACTCTTACTTTTTCTGTGTTCTGACAGTGATCCATGAAATGCATGAGCCATTGTTCATTTCCTCACCCAATGTCTCCTATAACATTGCTGGCCTTGTTCTGACTAATCTTTGGCCTCGTCATCTGCTGTTTTCCTCCGCCAACCACTGCCATTGCTTTAATCTCCACTTCCCTTTGCCCTTTTTCTTCACTTCCTACCCCCACGATTGACCATAATCATTAAGAGTTTGCATGTGTGGTCCCATCTTTGTGTGTGTACGTGAAATAGTTCAGAGATTCAGGTGAAGTGGTAACTGTTAAGGCGCTATGAGCCTCTCTCTCCTCTGCTTTGCGTCTTTCTTTGTGCATGTGTGTATGTAGTGGAGAGATGGGGCACAGAAGAGGTGGGCATCTGGCTGGAACAGCTGAGCCTGGGGGAGTACAGAGACACCTTCATTCGACACGACATTCGAGGATCAGAGCTGCTGCATTTGGAGAGGAGGGACCTGAAGGTAAACACACCTGCGCACCTGTTCACAACCTTCAGTGAATCTGTGTGAAACCTTTCCTCTAACTCACAACAAGCTTCGTCTGCCCCCTCACATCGTGCTGCGTCTCTTTTGCTCTCTGACCTGTTAGCTGTGTCCCTGTTCTGCTGTCTCTTGTGCTGTGCTGCATTTATCTGCTTGGCTTTTACTGTGTCATCTTGCTTTTGGTTAAATGAACTTGCTGTGACCCACTTACTTTGTTTATCTGCTGATGAGGAGGGAAGCCTGTCTACAAGCAGAAAGGGCCTGGAAGTGCAAAGTTCAAACATACAGTGCTTGAAAAAGTCTTTATACTCCTTGAACCTTTCCAGGTTTCGTTACATCCACAATGTTCAAAGTATTTTACAAAGAATTTATGTGATACAGCAACACAAAGTAGTCCATAACTGTGAAGTGGAAGGAAAATTATACTTTTTTTAACAATGATAAATAAATAAAAATTGTGGCATATTTGTATTTAGCCTCCTTTACTACGATATCCCAAACTAAAATCCAGTGCAACCATCTGCCTCCAGAAGCCACCAATTTATTAAATACAGTCCACAGGAGTCTAATTTATTTGCAATGTAACTACAGCTGTTCTGTAAAAGACTCAGAGGTTTGTTACAAAACATTAGTCATCAAACAGTTAAGGACCAAGGGACACACCAGACAGGTTGGGTGTAAAGCCACTAGGGATTATAAACCAGGGTTGGGTTATAAAACATCCCATTGTATGAACATCTTTCAAATATTCATCTGAAAATGAAAAGGGTACGGCACAGTTCAGTTAATATAGCACCAATTAACAAAAGCCATCTCAGGGCACTGTATAAAAACATTTACATAAATAATAAAATGCCATGTAATAAAAGTCATCTAAGGAAACCAGCAGATTGCGTTGAATCTTCACTTTGTCACAGTCTCCCATCCTGAGCAGCACATGGGACTCTTTTTTTGAGAGGAAGAATCCTCCAGCAGAACCAGGTTTAGTATAGGCAGACATCAAATAACCAGAATTGCTGAGTCAGGTGTAGTTTCTACAGGCAGAAAAAACAAAGAGAAAAATCACATGTTTATGAAATAATTACAAATACAAACATGGAGACTAGGATGAGAAAGACAGCAGCAGAATGAAGAGATGTGGTCAGGTTGTCTTCCAGCAGTCTAAGCCTATAGCAGCATAGCTAAGGGATAGCTCAGGAAACCCAAGTCCATCCCAGCTATAGTTTTTAAAAATAAGGAAAGTCTTAAGCCTAGTCTTAAAAGTAGACAGGGTGTCAGCCTCACGGACAGAAACTGGAAGTTGGTTCCACGAGCGAGGAGCCTGAAAACTGAAAGCTCTGCCTCCCATTCTGCACTGAAACTCTCAGAACCACAAGTAAACCTGCAGTCTGAGAGCAAAGTGCTCTGTTAAGAAAATATGGAACAAGATGATCTTTAATATAAGATGGAACTTGGTTGTTGGAGCTTTGTATGTTAGGAGTAAAAATTTAAATTCCATTCCGAGCCAGTGGAGAGAAGTGAACACTGGAAAAATGTGATCTCTAACATCTTATCAGAACTGTGGTAGCATCATTTTGTATCAGCTGAAGACTTTAAGAGTTTTTTGGACACCACCCCGGTACAACTGCAAACCTACCAATACATTGCCATCCACCTAAACTGACAGGCCTGAGCAAGGAGAGCATTAATCTGGAAAGCAACCAAGAAGCCCATAGTAACTCTGGAAGAGCTCCAGAGAGCCACAGCTCAGGTGGGACAATCTGCCCACAGGACAACTACATTCTACAAGTTTGGCCTTTATGGAAGAGTGGCAAGAAGAAAACCACTGTTGAAAGTCACACAAGTCCTTTTTGCAGTTTGCCAGAAGCCATGTAGGGGACACATATGGACGACGCATCTCTGCTTAGATCAAACCAAAACTGAATTTTTGTCCTAATTGCAAAACACAGCGCTTCACTGCAAACATCCCACTGTGAACCGTTTTGGTAGAGACATCGTGTTGTGGGAATTCTTTTCACCAGCAGGGACAAGGAAGCTGCTCAGAGCTAATTGGAAGATAGATGGAGCCACATACAGGACAGTGATGGAAATAAACCTGTTAGAGGCTGCAGCACAGGTTCACCTTCCTGCAGGACAACCCAAAACATCCAGTCAGTGCTGCGATGGAATGGCTTAGATCAAAGCAGATTAATATGTTAGAATGGTCCAATCACAGTCCAGACCTAAGGCCTACTGAGAATCTGCAACAGGACTTGAAAACTGTTGTTCACATATGCCAGCTATCCAATCTGTCTGAGCTGCAGCTGTTATTTAAAGAATGGACAACTGAGGCTTTAGGGTGTGTCTCTACCAGCTTCGGTAGAGACACACCCTAAAAGTCTTGCAGTGAACAGTGTTTCTACACAAAAGGGCTGAAAACAAATGCATACCACACTGTCCAGATTTGTTTGTAAAATATTTTGAAAACCATGTATCATTTTCACAATTATGCACTACTTTGTCTTGGTCTATCACATAAAACTCCTGTAAAACACTCAATTTTGTGGTTGTAACATGGCAAAATGTGGAAAAGTTAAGAGTATGAAAACTTTCAGGCACTGTAAATGTCACTTTTGTAGAAGTTTTATTGTTGGGCAGTAACATTTGAAACTGGCTAGTCTGTGGTACAAGTCAACTTAAATATTTTCTACTTTGTAGTTGTTGTAGGATTTCTTTTACATATTAGACTAGAACAGATATACAAATTGTGATGTTTCCCACCAAGGACCTGGAAATTCAGCCACAACACAGGAGCTAGCATCAAAAGGAAAAAAGGTTTATTAAGGAGCTAATGGACTGAAGAATCTGGGTTTGGCTTGTCACGTATAACTCTGCAGGAAGAGAGAATAAGTCGGTAGCTTGAAGTGTTTGATTCGTTCAACTTCCCTAACCTGCAGTGCCAGGAGGCAGCAGCTATGGTGACATCAGGGAGGGTGAGTGAGTGGGAGCACAGGGAAGTAGTCTGATCCTGTGGAGCTGAGAGTCCTCTTCAGTCTGCTTTCTATTCACACAGAGTTGTCACAGACACCGAATGCTCCACAATTTGAGATTCAGAAAACATTGTCAATACCAGGCAGTGGTCATACACAGAGAGGCAGTTGGAGGTGTACTTAGCAGGAGGAGAAGGTGAGAAACTGTAGTCAGAGATCAGGGCGGAGGTGGGTGTCCAGAAATCAGAGTGCTAGATTTCTACTGGCACAGTGCAGACAATAATCTAGCAGAGAGACGGAGACTGGGGAGAGCTTCTGAAGTGCCGAACGCAGGTGAAATGGAGAGGTAATTAGGACTAGGCTTAGGCGAGCAGAATTAAACAGAGCAGAGAGGCAGGAAGAATATATAGGAATAAAACCAAATACTTTAAAACCTACAAAAGAACTGAAAAATGAGCAAATCAAATCAAATCTACACTCCTCAATCAAATACTTGGACTGATATGGATTACAAATTCTAAAAGAACACCAGATTTTTTTTTTCTTTAGCTCTGACTTACACATCGTTACAAGCAGTACGAAGACTGTTTGTAGCATTTTATGTCCTAATTTCATTCCCTTTTCAGTTTGGATTGAGAAAGCTCATTGGTAAGTATCAAAACATGTTTGATAAACCAGAAAAGAAGACTCTTTATGATTTGATTTTATTGGTTACCATACAGCCACCACCTCAGGCCTGCAACAGTTTCCAACATTAGTAGAAGTGAGGAAAGCTGAGAGCAATTAACAAAAAATAGGGTTGTTATTTCAACAAATAATTATTGGCAGCTGCTGATAGGTGGGTCATAATGATTTTTGCCCATGAGTGTCTCTTAGCAAAATATCTCATGAATGAATTTTACTGACTCTGCAGAAAGAAACCATTGGGTGAACATCAACTGATTAACTCATTCAAGATGTCTGCCTCAGCCAACCAAACTTAAAAAAACACAACAACGGGCATAACTCATTCATTTTGACATATATTGACCTACATTTTTGGTGTGATGTCAGCTGAGATTGTTTCCCAACTTATGAAGGGACTTCATGGTTAAAGATGGAACTATTGTTAAAATCTACCAAGAAAAGTTCAGTTTTTTTGTTTGTTTGTTTTTTTCTTTTTTCTTTTACAGTTTTACAGTGTGGAAAATAAAACAACCCCATCTTTCCCGTGCTGACTTCTCTTGGGTTTCTAAAGCTCTCAGACCCTAATAAAGGCTGTGGCTTTATTAAACCAGGTGGTTCAAAAGTCAAAGCATTAAAAGCATCTAACCTTTCCCCAACAATTACCAGCCTTGAAGCTTCTCATCTAAGCAGCTGCCTAAGACAGTGTATATCTGAACAGCACCAACCAAGTATACTGGCCCTGGCAGCAGCAACAAATTAAGGGTTTCAAATGTAAAATATTTGAAATAAAAGCACAATATCTTTAAACATCAACGAGCAGTGCACACCTGAACAACACAGACCAAGGAACAGAAGGTGGTTTGGCATTGAACGTGACCTGAATTAAGCTTAACGCCACAGTCTGAAACTATTCTTAGAAAGAAATGTAAAACTAAATTCAATTCAATTCAATTCAAAGATACTTTATTAATCCCAAAGGGAAATTAAATGTTGTTATAGCTCATAATCCTGGTTTCGTTAAAGAGTTGTTATAGATGCTGATGGCTGTGGGCAGGAAAGATCTCTTCTAGAGGTCTGTCCCAATGTGTCCTCAGTCCTGGTGTACTCAAAGAGCCCCACCAGGTCAACCTCCTGCGGAGCCATGATGGCTGAGCTCTGGAATCGCAGGTCGGTCTTGAAGTCCTGGGTGATCTCCTGGACCAGGTGCTAGAAGGGCAGCTTCTGGATGACCAGCTCAGTGGACTTCTAGTAGCGGTGGATCTCCCTGAGCAGTGAGGCTTCTTCACTCCGCTGGCGCTCTTGTGGGCAGCTTTGGTGGCGAGCTGCTTCCTGGGAGCTTTACCTCCAGTGGATTGACAGGCGGTCTGCTTGGTTCTGGCCATGACTGGACTTCAGGGGTTCTTCACATTTAACACTGAAGAGTAAAAGATGTTAATCAGCTACTCCAGATTGTGGAAAAAAAGCCACGTTGTTGTCATGGTTACGCATCATAACAAAATGTCCAAAAGTAAAAATCCTTCCAGCTGCACAGCATCTGATACCAGAGGAAGTAATAATCCAAAAACAGTTATTAACATCAAGAGAGAAAGAGGAATAAAGTTTTTAAAAGCAATATCTCAGAATGAGTAACAGAGCTACTCCAACATGCAGCCATCTTGAGCGGTGCAATTCTAGAGTCTAAATGACTCCTCAAAAAGTTGACACTGAGGGATTGATCGAGGGAAATCTCAGTTAAATATTGGCATGTTCTTTTTGATGAATATGAGCATTTCTGCTCTCTTTGCTGTCAAACGATTCCTCTTTTCATCTACAATACTGGATGCCATGCTAAACAGTCTTTCACTTTCCACACTGGTTGAAGGAGCACTCAGGAACTTTGCTGCAACAGCACCAAGGAGAGGAAAACAAGCATGGTTGTTTGCCCAGTACTGGAAAAGGGCTGTCTTTCTCACCTGTTGTTGGTTCTTTCAAATGCATTTACATTTGGATAAGCACTGCTTGGGTACCTCCTGCAGGTTCATCGTGCTCCTCCAGAATTCTGTCATACAGACTGCTGAAGCAGCTTTTCCTTGTGCTTGGACCAGCTTCCATGCAAGCAACCTTTACTGCTGGCTCTGCCTCTGTTGCCCTGCTCCTGAGCTGAGCTTGCTCCATCTTCTCAAGCTCTTGTGCCAGAAAGCCCTTTGCCCTCCTGGCATTTTCTCCACTAGAAAATAATCTGACACACCTTTTTTAGGCTAACAAATACTTACTTTAAAGCTAGGAATATAAAAAAACAACGTTGTTTTGTGTTAGCAGGATTTAATTCTAACTTTGAAACTTAGCCAACATTAATAAAAAAAAAAGCCTCACCTGTGCTTGTATGGAGCATCGTCTAAAGTGGCAACAGCGTAGAAGGGTTCACTTTCGATGTCATTGAATCACCTGCTGGCAGCTCGGAGGAGCGTGCTTTTCGATGTTTTGACGCCACTGTTCGTACTGTTCTCCGCAGCGAGCAGGCATTTTAAAACAGTGACGGCTGGGATTACGTCATCTGCAGAGGAGGTTTCTGGTTACCTCCTCGAAGGGCTCCAGCCAAGTTACAGTTTTTCCCAGCAAACCCCACTGGTCGGCAGCATACACACACAGAGGTCGCTTCTCTTTCAGAAGGCTCTTGAT
The DNA here is from genome assembly GCF_001649575.2 of Kryptolebias marmoratus. Classification (NCBI taxonomy): domain Eukaryota; kingdom Metazoa; phylum Chordata; class Actinopteri; order Cyprinodontiformes; family Rivulidae; genus Kryptolebias; species Kryptolebias marmoratus. Next base: position 25,042,369 of record NC_051435.1, on the reverse strand, counting down.
CATACAGTAGGAGCTATTCCGTCTTGTTACAACATTTTGAACAAGACAAGTTTGGGGTGGTCATGGTTCCTGCACCTTGCATTTCATGCTGCAGGTCTTCCAAGCGATTTGTGAATACTTGAAGTGTGCTACTATCTTCCTGTTGTTCGCTAATGCATCCCTAACACTGCCTTTTGACGTTACTCCCTCGTGTACAACGAGCTGCAAAGTGTGAGCAAAACAGCCCAGGCTAGGAACTGCCATGTCTTTCATTGCAGCCTTCATGTTACTTGCTTTGTCTTGTAGAATGACGTGCACTTTTTCCAGAAGGATCTCCCAGTGATTTAACATTTCTGTAATTGATGCTGAGATTGTAGGTCGGTTGTCTGAGCCTCTTCATTTTTTTTACCTAAAGCACTACAAAGTTTAACCCAGCACATAGTGAGGCTTATCAGTGACATTGGGCAGACATCTGAAGTCCAAATATCTGTAGTGAAGCTCAGGGCTGGAACTTCTTTTAACTTCACAGCTAACTTGGTTGGCTTTCAGTTGTATAGTGCAGTCTCTGATAAGTATCTCCTGAAGGCTAAGCTATATCTTGGCTACAAGTATTCAATCAAGTTGCGAAATCCTTCATTTTCTACAACTGATAGCGGTTAGTCATCAAATACGATGAAGTTCAGTAACTTCTCGGTAATCCCCTTAGCTTACAGGTGCTGGTCATAAAATTAGAATATCATGAAAAAGTAGATTGATTTCAGTAATTCCATTTATAAAGTGAAACTTGTATATTATATTCATACATTACATACAAACTCATATATTTCAAATGTTTATTTCGTTTAATTTTGATGATTACAAATGACAACAAATGAAAATCTCAAATTCATCATATCAGAAAATTAGAATCTTGTGAAAAG
>NC_051435.1:25018029-25040246 GCF_001649575.2 Kryptolebias marmoratus | reverse complement strand
AAAATTAAACGAAATAAACATTTGAAATATATGAGTTTGTATGTAATGTATGAATATAATATACAAGTTTCACTTTTTAAATGGAATTACTGAAATCAATCTACTTTTTCATGATATTCTAATTTTATGACCAGCACCTGTATATGCTGTCCAGTGGAAGTTCATCTTGCTTTTGTAACGACTCCAGAAGTGATTCCTGCCGGACATGTTGCGATGAAAAGTTGGTTAGCCATTAGCCACAGTGCTGCTCAGTCCTAAATGCTCACGTTTTAGCTGGCTACAAACTATGAAATGAATTTCCTGAATCTGAGGTGAGGTCATTACTCTGGGTTTCATGAGACACACCTCCGTTGGGGAAATCCAATTCACAGTTTGAAGCCAACTTGCAAAGCAGCCGGCAGGGAATCACATGTGGAGACATTTCAGCAGACACAGACAGGCATCGTGGATCGGAAATCCCTGCAGGTTGGATTGGAAAATTCAGATACATAAATGATGCTGGTATTGGAACCCAATACCGATACTGGATCGGTACACGCAGGATAATAGCACTCAAGGACCAGGGTTGCCTACCCCTGTTCTAGGAGGTTGAAGGTCACAAGGACATGAAAAAAAAGCTGATATTCCTTCAAGATTTCTGTCATATGACAGAAAATAGTTGGGAAAAGAACAGCACAATCGGATGGAGCAGTTAACAAGAGTAAAGATTAGAACTGGCACTGACTTAAAATGATTAACGTCCATGTGAAGTAAAAGAAGGACTATTTAATGAACTGTGTTGCAACCAAATATCAGTACTTCAAATCAACGATCCTGCATTCACAATATAAAATGAACAGTTAAAAATTAGAAATGTTTGCTGGTTTCTTTTGGTTTGTTGTGAAAAAGAACCCAGAAACGGATTATAAAATGTATCAAAGCGAAGAAGTGTCAACCTAAACCTGAAACCTAAACTATAACCTGAAACATGTTTCTGGAGTAGTTTCTTACTGTGGCTGTGAAGAAAAATTAATACATAAAACTAATTGTGTTAAAGCCTTCTACACTTTTTGCAATCAGGCCAATTATGAGCTCAACATTGAGTAATCCCAAGAAGATGACCACATGTGGAGGACAGGGAAGTCCTGCAGAGGGACACCTGAAAGTTCTACCAATTCTTGATTGTTGGAAAATAAGAACACACGTTTTTGACACAATTCATAATTTACATACTTTAGTGTTAAAAAACATCTCATGTCCTGCTTTTGCACATTTTGTTTGTGTCTGAATAAAAAAATCTGTTTTGGTTTCTGTGGTTTTGAGACCTTGTCTTAGAAGCCAGATTACCAACCAAACAGGCAGTGTGATAGTTATTCATTCTGTTTGGTAACTACAATCAGTCTTGTTTTGTGATGATGTCATTAAGTCACACATTAGACGCCTGCACTACAAATGAGACATTTCAGGTGGTTCTCTATTAAAGACAAAACTTTGCGTTGGTACTTTGAAACATAACTGTTTTGAAATGCCTGAAGGACTCTAAAACACATTCAAGGAATGAGACACGTGTAAAAACATAATGCTATTTTAAATGTATCACATTTAAGATCAGTCATCTGGTCATCTGGTTTCATGGTTACCTGAGCTTATTGTTTTGTTTTTAATATCTTGTTGGATTTTAGGATTTGGGGATATCGAAAGTGGGTCATATGAAGAGAATTCTCCAGGGAACTAAGGAGCTGGCCAAGGCCTCTATGGTTGACCTCTGACCTGAAAGCAAAAGCTGCCGGAAAAGGGAAACGGTCAACCCCCTAATGTGAGCGGACACATTTGAGAAGACCGCAGGCAGTGAGAGAGCAGTCAGGTATTCAAAGAGAACTGGATTTGTATCTCTCTGTTCGGAAAGCCTTTGTGATGCTATGAACAAGAAGCATTTAAGGTTGTTTGTGCTTTGGTGCCAAAATGAAGAACTCCGAGGAAGATTTGAATGGAAGTCATGGAGCTTCACAATGACAACAAAAGCCATTTCTAAGTCAAAAACAACTCTCACAGCACACAATCAGATATGCAGCCAACCAGTCAGATGCCCAGTCTTGTGCTGGGACAAACTAGTAGCAAAATGAAAGCGTTTATGATTGTTGGGTTCAGTTTGATTGTGTGAACTGCAGATGTTCACACAACCAACTTGTGTGAACCCAACTTGCATTAAACATTAACACAAGTCAGATTCTGGAGGGACACAAGTTAAATATCCCATCTTCTGTAGGTGTGGAAAGTATGGGACGCTTCCGCATGCACTGCTTGCTCATCTTTAAGTATCTTTAATTGCATGATTAGTGTTTTGACTTTATCTGTGCTAATAACATTTGAACGAGTTTTACATGACTTATTATGTATTGTAATTGCATTTGTTACTACTGAAAGCATCCTTTTAAGTCTAATAATTAAGTTTTTTTTTTTGTTTTGTTTTACTCTTTAGTTTTAATTTGGGAGCCACGGTAGCTTGGTGGCAACTGCCGTGGTCTTGTAGATTCTGAGTCTGTGGGTTTGAGCCCGGGTCAGGAAGGGTATCCGGTATGAAACAATTGCCAAATATTTTGTGCAAGTTCGCTTGCTGTGGTGACCCCTGCTGAAGGGGGAAGCCAAAAGAAAAGCAACAACTTTTTAGTTTTTAATTTATTTTGCCTGCATGACAGTGATGTGTCCAAGATTTTTGTCAAGTGCCATTCTCTCAGTCATTTGGTGTAAAATGTGCTTTATTGGTTGTACCATAAGATGTTCTGAATAAATGAAGTTAGTGTCCGTAAGTTGACTTGTTCTCTGGGTGTGAAATATATTGCCTTGAAAAAATACACATATCCCTTGAATTTTTCCACATTTTGTTATGTTACAACCATAAACTTTAAAAAAAAAATGTACAGGGATTTTATGTGATAAACCAATAACAATTAGTGTGAAGTGTACTGTAACTGTGAAGTGGAAGGAAAATGACAGTTTAAAAATTACTAAACCATTCCATTGTAGCTCTGGCTGGATGTCTTTGGTCATTTTGCTGCTGGAAGATGAACCTCCTCTTCAGTCTCAAGTCTTTCTTTTTCTAACAGGTTTTCTTCCAGGATTGTCCACCCATCTTCCCATGAATTCCCATGATCAGCTTCCTGTACTTGCTGAATAAAAGCATGATGCTGCTACCACGTTTGTCTGTAGGAATGGTGCATTCAGGGTAATGTGCAGTGTTGGTCTGAGCAGAGCTCCTTCTTCCACATGTTTGCTGTATCCCTATGTGGCTTGTAGCAAATTGCAAACAGGACTTATTTTCTTTCAGCAATGGCTTTCTTCTTGCCACTCTTCCATAAAGGCCAGATTTGTAGGCTCCGTCATACTCCATACTTCATTTTCACACACATCTTCACGAGACACTCTGATCAGAGCTCCCAGGAAGCTCCTCCCTCCTCCTACAGCATTAAAACAGGTTTCTTCCTGCCAGCTTCTCAACTCTCCTGTCCTTCTACAGATGTTTGCTTCCCTTACTGCAACCAGACTTTTTTTATTAAACAGACTGAGAAAGCACATGCCATTTGGCATTTGCAAATTTGACAGTGAACGAAGGGAACGTGGCCCTAAGATGCCCGGCCGAGACGTTCTTCCTCTCAGCCACCACAGCCACGAAGAGCTAACACCGTCTCCTCTGTGACCAATAACTGTCATATCTCCTTCCACAAGTTCTTTCATCATCTTTTTAAGTTCATAGGTTTATAAGTTTTACTGGAACAGTTGTAAAGACAGCTGTATTTTCTAACAGCCTCAGTCAGCTGCTTCTCAGCAGAGCAGTAGAAGGAGACTGTCTCTATTAAAGCTCACTGGGTTTTCTGCATAAACACGCCCACAACTTCTGACCAATCACAGAATACTTGACTCAAACCCCTGTGAGAAAAGGTTTGGCCAGGGCCTTGTTTTGAGAAGTGGCAAAGTGGCGGACAAAGCTGCTATGAGAACAAACTGGCACAATTTTCGTCATGTCATCACTTAAATGAGAGACGATTTTGTGACTTCTTATGGAATATGACGGAGCCTTAATAAATGCCCTGTGGACCAATTCTCCCACCTGAGCTGTGGATCTCTGCAGCTCCTCCAGTGTTAACATGGGCTTCTTGGCTGCTTCTCAGATTAATGCTCTCCTTGCCCGGCCTGGCCGTGTCTTAGTAGGTTTTAGTTGCCATACTCTTTTCATTTTTCAGACGATAGATGGAACAGAGCTCTGTGCGATGTTAAAAGCTTTGAATATTGTTTTATAACCCAACCCTGCTTTACACTTCTTAACGACTTTATCCCTGACCTGTCATCTGTGCTCCTTGGTCTTCATGATGCTGTTTGATCACTAATGTTCTGTAAGAAATCTCTGAGGGCTTCACAAAGCAGCTGTGTTTATGCTGATATTGAATTACACACGGGTGGGCTGTATTTTACTAACGAGGGGACTTCTGAAGGCAGTTGGTTGCCCTGCGTCTCAGTTTGAGGGAGCAGAATAAAAGGGGATGAATACCACACTTTTCAGAGTTTTAGTTTTAAAATTTTGAAAAAATCCCAGTGAAATACTTTAAAGTTTGTGGTTGTAATGTGATAATATGTGGAAAGGTTGAAGGGGTGTGAAGATTTATTTCAAGGCACTTTAAGTACCAAAGTGGATGTTTCCATAAAACCGATCCTCTGATGACTTTGCTTAAACCCTTATTTAAGTGACCAGTAGGCTCTTAGGTTTTACTATCATTTACATTAAGAGAAATTTGAGTTTTAGAGAGCTGTTGGTCTGGTGCAAGCCACATATAATGTAGAATAGATGATTTTTTTACAAGTCATATCTAAAAAGCACTTTTCATTTCTTGCTTTTTTGCAAGCGCAAATTCTCATATCAAAATATAGAATTACCAATTCACCTCAATTCTTGGACCTTCTGACGATTTAACACAGTATTTAACAGTAATGCAGTTAGATATATGGGTTTTAAATATGTAATGAAATGGTTGATTTGCAGCTTTTGTTCTTCAATTTACATGTTGCTAGGACACAACTTTTGGTTTCTTTAAGACTGGTGGCATTACAGGGTATATTTGTATAGTGATGCTACGTTTGTACATACAGTATCCAAGTGTATGCAAACAGTGTAAGTGTTGTAGTCTAATGCATGGCTTGCATTGCCATGTCAGCTCACCCACTGGATTGTGTACATTACACCATAAGAGTTGTGTACTGTTGATTTCGGTCAAATATCTTGTAAATGACAATGCTGTTGTATTTTTAATGATGGTGCAATATCTGATCTATTGTTTTTCTCTATGAAGTTTTTCAACATGATGTTTATCTGTAAGGAACAGACTTTGAATGAGTGTTATATTTTTCTTACTCTTTGAGGATTTTAAAAAGCGACTCACAGCTCTGCTTTTTCCTACAGATTTCTTCCAGTGGTTGACTTGTGTGTGATTTGCTCCTCTGTGCTTCCAGGTTAAGTCACTAAAGTAGGATGAATGAGTTTAGGCAGACGTGGCTGTTGTGTTACTCTGTATCATATGGTTCTTGAGTTCATTGTCTGTCATGTCAGCAGTTGTACACTTAGTATTATAAATACATTCCCTTTAAAAAAACAACAAAACAAAGTTGGACCAGTATGAAAAATCAAATGCAAGTAAATACAGAAAAGTAACAGAGCAGGAAAGTTTGTAACCACTTTTAGGGTTTCTGTTCTTTTCCCAAACTCTTTCAGACATTTCAAATACTAAGTCGTAATATGCTTCAGGTGTTATAAGTAATTCCTTCTCCAGGTGATTCAGTTAGTGTTGATGATGAGATCACTGCTGTCTGTGGCTCAGTGGTTAGAGCAGTTGTCCTCCAATGAGAGGGTTGGAGGTTTGATTCCTGGCAGCAGTCACATGTGGAAGGGTTCCTGGTTAAAAACTCCTCATTGCCTCTGATGTATGAATGAAGTTTAGAGCACTGATTAGACTCTACAGAAAGATGTATTCAGGTTAGCTTCGTAGAGATGTAGTAGAGTGCTGTGTGGGTGTGTGTGGATGGGTAAATGAGGGCACAGATTGGGTGAAGGGCTGTGAGTGGCCTGGTTGGCTAGAAAGGTCCTATATGACTACAGACCATTTACCATTGTAGAGGAGAAAACAGAAACTCCATTCTTTCTGAAAGAAGTATTGTTTATGAAAAGTTAAATGATTGTTTCACATTCTCAAAGACTGAGCCTTTTATTAATATAGCTTTTATGCTAAATTATGATCTACATGCTAACATAACATTTTTAATCTAGCAATTCTAGTGCAAAATGTTTCCTGGTCTGTATTGCAGCCTGAAATACTGAGTGTATGGTAATAAATGGCAGGAAGTTGAAGAGACAAAACATACAAGACATACTTTCTGAAAGGCCATGAAAGTGTTTTTTTCCGCCAATTTATTCCAAATTTTCTGTGTTAAAACTGCAGATGCAAGTACAATGCAGATGTGACTTAATTGGTTCCATCCATGTTCTTCCTCATATTCCCACAAGAGGGGGTCCAACATTTTCCACTGTGCTACCAGTTATTTCTGCTGTTTACTGCAACGCTTTTCACTGACTGCCAATCAGAAGCACATTAGATTACATACCAGAATCAAGTTTTGTTAAATATGTATACTGTTTTTATACAGCCAAAGACAGGTGAGAGAAGGACTCATTTATAATAAACAGAACATATTCTGCCTCATTGCATTGCTCCTTCTTGATAGAGAATCATTTAGTCTCACTTTTTTTTATCTGTTTGTAAAAAAAACTGACTGAATTACATTCTGAAATGAGATTGCACATGGATTAATTGTTAACGCCTTTATCTTAATGCAGGGTTCAGTAACTTTTACCACTGAAAGAGCCATTTTTATAGTCTTTTCTACTAAATAAAAGCTGTATAAAGCCACAAAATCTGCCTGAATATTAAAATTAGAATGACACAATTTATAACATTTCATTCATACACGAAAGAAAGAAAGAAAGAAAGAAAGAAAGAAAGAAAGAAAGAAAGAAAGAAAGAAAGAAAGAAAGAAAGAAAGAAAGAAAGACTTTGTTTTATGTTGTATTGCGTGGCATTCTATTTTTTTATTTCATTCAGTATACAAACAAAAAACACTTTTTATTATAGAACCATGTCAATCTATTTCAGTATTTCTCATATTTTTAGAAAATGAGCTGAAAAAGTTGATGTTGAAGTAAAGAAATGTTGCATCCTAATATCTTAGAAAGTGAAGCTAAAAATAAACCAGTTTATTGGTTATTTAAGACCTGCATGTCCTCCAAAGACCACGATCCTTATTCGATAGTTTTGAAGCAGCAGGCTTTTATTAAAGGCAAGTCTCTATTTATATTCTTTTCTTTGTTATTAAAATAACTTTCCATTTATAATAAATATAATATATACTTATCTAATATAAGTATACATATAATATTTTCATGACTTAAAATGTGGTATTTTCCATTAGATGCACTAAACCACTTTAATGCTTTAGGTTGAGTTTCTGGAGGATTTAGAGAGTAATAACACTCAGTCTTAAACAAAGTTTACTCTTTAAAACACATTTACGTAAAACTTTAATCCATGTTCAGTCAATCTATGGTACAGTTTTGATCTAAAGCTGTGCATGCAAAGTATTTAAAGTATAATTTAGAAGTCTTGAATAGAATAGAAGTACACTTTATTGATTCTCTGAGGGATCAACACAACAGTACTTGACTTATTGTTGTCATTCCACCGCAGGAATTCCATGAACCTTTTGCAAATATTTGGATGGCTAAAAGAAGATAACTAAACTGCTACAGCTACACTTTCCTGTTTCATTATAATCTAAAAATGACTCAGGTTCAAAACAAGGAGCCACTTCAGAGGGGCTAAAGGTCCACATGTGGCTCCGAAGCTGTTACGCTCCCATTTCTGCCTTATGTTAGTTACATCACACCAGACAACAAACGGAGTCCTTTGTGTATCTAAAGTGTTTGTCTCTCATCCTCTCTATACAAAGAGTTGTTTTTATCCCTGCTGTACTTTTCCAATGGACTGTAAATAATGCTGCAAACTGCCTGGTTTTCAAAGACCAACCAAACCCATGCAAGAATCCTTAAAAGATAACATAAAACATGAATATCTAAGCAATGGGAGAAAATGTGAGTTTTGGTTGTTTACATTATGTTTACAATGGCACAGGTTTCATTTTGAAGAATATATATGTAGCTTGAGACAATATTTGCATATTTATTGCCTAAGGTTTAATGATGTGTTGTGTATTGTGTTTTTACATTTGGGATATATTGTTACAGTTCTCACATTATTACTATCTGGATAATTTTGGTAAAGTAGCTGATTGTTTTTATGACTACTATGTGTGACTGTTTTCTGTGCCTTGTTATGGTTAGAATGCATGATTTGCTATTTATTACGATTTGGAGTCACTGAGATGTGTATTTTTGTATTCTGAATAAATAAATGGTTCAGCTTTTGTTGTACATTTTGAGGTGCCTTAAACCGGCCACCTATTCATATCTCTTCTTCAATAAAACAAAATACAAATGACGTCTGTCTCTGCCTCCTTTTTTTATTTTACTTCTAGAAGAAAAAAATAAAAGCATATTCTATGGTCAAAGGAGTTCACATGATCTCAGTATATCTACACGTGTTGTAACAACAGCAGTTTAACACCTGTAAATAACAAAAGCTACCAGGAGACGTGAAATCTAAGGAACTCTCTCTAACAGTCAGTCAGAGACAAAGCTGTGGAGAAGAACAGATCATCCTACGCCCGCTTTAAGTTATCGAACTCTTTTCTCAGTTCTCTTTCATGGTGTCTGAGACAGATGTGAGGACATTTCAGAGAATTCAGGTTTCTGATCCTGATAACATTGCTGGGAAGGGTTTGAGAAAATGTGGAATGTGTAGACATTTTTAAAGTCTCTTTGTCCCAAGCTGTGGTGCCTGCACTTTTTCAAAAAGTCCACTATCATTCTGGTTCCTAAGAGTTAAGCAACGAAAAGCATGAATGACTATCGAACGGTGGCTCTCAGCCCAATTGTCATGAAGTGTTTTGAACAGCTAATCTTGGCTGATATCAAGGACTCCACTGCCATCTCTGAAGCCCCAGCAGTATGTCTACAGGAAGCATCAGCGGTCATCCACTGGGCAGGGACTTATATGTCAGAATTCCGTTTCTGGATTTTAGCTCAGGGTTTACCACCATTATCCCACAGACACTTGCTAATACATTTTAAGCTGTCCTCTGTACTTTTACTGTTGTGTTTTATTGTTCTCACTGTGTTTCCAATTGCTATTTTTTTAATCGTGTGTTTTAATGAATGATTTTAGATTGCAGAATGTCCTATTTATTGAAGGATTTTAAACACTGGTAGCTGTCAGGTCAAGGACAGGAGAGAGCGGCGAATCCAATGTGCAGACTCATCTTCAGAAAACAAAATAATTGATTTTAAAATAGAAGAAACAAAAACAAAACGTTGACGAGGCAGCAGAATTAAACAACAACAAAAATCGAGGATATAGCAAAAATGACAAGACAAGACACGGGCAAGGCAGGAACCAGACAGCACATGTGAGCGAGTAAATGGAGATGAGCAGGTTTTAAAGCAGAGGGTAATAAGGGAAAGTGGGCACAGGTGAGTGATTACAAACTAGGAGCAGGTGGAGATGGGCGTGGCAGGAAAACAAGAGACAAACAGAGGAGAAGTGAATGATAACAGGAAACAAAGACTCAAGGAACAAAAAATGAACTAAGACAAGGCAAAACAAAAAGATAACTAAATAACCAAATAAAATAAACAACAAACTCAAACTGGAACATGAATCGAAATCCCCAAATCCTGACCGTACCAGAGGAACAAATTTCAGTTTTAATTGTTAAGGGTCCAAGCCTAAGAGTAGACAGGCCACATTGTTGTAATAACAACCTGTTTGTATACCCTTCAACCACCAGGACTGTTTGTGAATCAGTGTGCAAAGGTGTGTGTGTGTGTGTAGGGGGGTGGAGTGGGAGAAGAGGGTATGTGTAGCAGAGACGCAGAGAGACTGACTGCATATATATATATATATACCTGTAAAATGGTTCCAGAACATGCAAAAACACATCACTCCAAAGATGCTCTCTTCTGGGATTTTGGATTGACTCCCCAGTAATGTGACTCTGATGTTCAATTTCATGGAGAAGGTTCATTACCAGGGCCACCTGCACATTCTCGCCACCATGGTCTGACCTCAGTGATGGTAATCCATACAGGCCTGTTGCTTTGAGGCACGATTGTCTGTGCTCAAGTTCAAGTAAGTAATCAAGCAGGAACATCCACCGTGGACCACCTACAAGGGAATACCAAAAAAATATAATAAACAATGTATGCAAATGTACACAGTGAATTAAGTTCACCAAAATGTACTCTAAAATGCAGTTTAGAAATTGTGACCTACTGGAAGAGACGCATGTTCCCATGAATATACCATAAAGTGTTGGGGAATGGAACATAACAGACCTGTGGAGACACTGCACTGCTCCACCTCCTCGCAGTTGCTGTAGGGTTTATTTGAACCATCATCTCACGCACCTTACGCCGGGGGACCACCACTACTCGTGCATGCAACGAGCCTCTCATCTTCTGGTTAAATGAAGGATATGCGCCCTTAGTGTTTTAAACAATATACTAATAAATGTAATCACATTTGATAAAATACAGGTTTCAGATTTGACATCTGGTCAGTGGCAACACTAGTGAAGTGAAGTGAAATTTATTTATATAGCACTTTTCTGCAACAAGGCGATTCCAAGTGCTAGGGGGCCTAACACGCAGTTTCTTTAATTCAGAAATCTGAAGTTGTAATTTAGACTAGTCATAATTCAGTTCGAGATATCTTGAATTGTAATTACGGATGTGTGACCCTTTAAATGACGGGTCCGATGACGTCATTTGAGATATCTCAGAGGCGATTAAAGATATCTTGAATGAGTTGTTCTTCTTACTAGTCAGAATGTAAATGCAGATATTACATATAGTCAGACGAAGACGATTTTATGTCAAAACGGCCTGCCATACGCGCATCGGCGTTTCACTAGTGATGCCTGAGTCTGATTTTCATAGGAAGACTTGAAAAAATGGCGTCAATGGGCGGTTTGTTTCACTTTTGGGAGTCGTTTAAATGGGTCTTAAATATCTGACTGGTGCATTTATTGTAATAAGGAGGAACGTTTGTGTTTATTTTCTATGTCAACACAAAATCTTCAAACGCCAACAGAGTTGGAGGGTATGTAGTGTTTCCGGTTTGATACGAAGGATTATATTCATTGTTTGGGGTTGGGAGGACTCAGAAGAGAAGAATCGTTCTTGTGTCGCACATCCAACATTGCTGCTCCCGTCAAGGCAGCTGGAGGCCGACACACTTGGAGGTGAGTTGAGGCGACTTTTGAACAAGCAAACCGCATAATTTGGTGTCGATTAGCAGTTTGAATCAGATTTAATGGCACTGTTAGCTATGTGGCTAGGTGTTATGTAGCCATAATAGGATGACAACACAGGGAGCCGACCGCGGCCTGTGGCTGCTGCTAGCCCTGATTGACAGCTTGTCAACTAGCAAGCTGCTTTGTTTCTGTCATGGACTGTTGTCATTTTGTCTGAAGGTTTGAACCTGATCGTATCTGTATTTGTGGTGTGTTGCGGGTAGCTAGCTGTTTTTGTTGTCATCCCGGTGAATCAAGCTGAGCATCCACACAGTGAGGCTCCTTTGTGGCCTCCTGTCCTGTCAGCAGCAGCAGCATTAGCCTGATTGGCCCATCCATCCGACCAAAGGCACGAAGGACGGACGGAACGTCAACATGGCCTTTATGAAGATAAAAAGAGAACAGCAGATTTAGAAAGTTTCAGTGAGCATGGACTGAAAATATTTTTGTTCAAAAAATGGGATGGAAGTATTGCTGAGATTGACGAATATAATGTATACAAGTCAAATCCTGTCTCTTTCTGCAAGTTTCCTAGGTAGGTAAAATACACAGGCTGCTCGCATCTTTTCACTGAGTCTGACAGCAATCCTATGAGTAGCTTGAATTAACTAAACAAAAGTAACAGTTTGCCTTTTATCCCTAAATCAGTGGGAGATCTAGAAGGTTGGAGACTGTAACACAGTGAGACGGGACGCCATGTGTAGTCAGAACAACCATCTTTACTCATCATCTTTCTGGTCTCTTATAACAACACAACTTTAACATCACAGGACCATCTACTGGCAATGCCAAGTAATTAACTTGTCTCAATATACATCACATCTTCCTCTCTGTTTATTTTATTTTTTTAACATTTACATAGTAAATAACAAGCCTATAGTTAACTTTAGCATAATTCATAAATCAAGTTCAGTCCATATAACGTCTTGGCCTTCTAACAGGTTTTACACTGCGAGTTGTTCCCACAGTTGTTAGAAGTAATAGTACTATCCGTCACTGCTGCTGGACTGTGTGGAACAGGCTGGAGTAGAGCTACATGCTTCAACACTTGGCAGTGTATCTTGAACATCCTTGGTCAAAATATTATTTCCGTCTCTGTTGACTATGTACTAGGTTGCTCCTGATGTTTTCATGCTGAGCTGGTTGCAACAATATGTTTGTCACTGGTATTTTTGACTTGAGCCTTCTTCCCATGAGCCGCTGAGCAGGTGCTAATCCAACTCCACACACTGGTGTATTCCTGTATTCAAGAATGGGTCACCCCTGCTGCCCTGTGCTTTTTTTCAGTAAGGTTTTTATTGTCTGAACTGCTCTCTCAACTTGTCCATTCGACCGAGGGTAAAAAGAACTCGAAGTTGTATGTTTAAAACCCCATTCTTCACTAAACTCCACCATTCCTTGGCTCACCAGCTATCTGCCATTATCAGAGCCTAATTCATCCGGCACAGACCTTAGTCCAACGATGACACGTTTGCTTGTTGTTGCATTCAGTTTGATGATCTCTGGAAACGTTGAAAAATAATCCACACACAGTGGACCACTGAAGTGAAACAAGTCTATGCTAATCTTTGCCCAAGCTCTATCAGGCACTGGATGTGACATAAGCAGCTCTTTTGGATAATTATTCTTGTGTGCATTACATACAGCACGTTGAGCCACAACCTCTTCCAGAACAGAACATCACAGGCTCGCTCTTTACACTTCACCATGCCCACGTGTGACTCGTGGATTTTTCTGAGCATTTCACTTCTCAGTCTATGTGGTACAACCAACCTTGAATTCTTGAATATGAGTCCATCATCATATGACAGCTCTTCTCTACAAGTCCAGTATCGTTTGATTTTATCTGGAACCTGTCTCCGTTCATCCGGCCAACCGCTTTTAATGGCGTTTGCAATCAGTTTTAACTCAGCGTCCTCTTTTGTTGCTTCTTTAAACTCCTGTAACTTTTCATCTGATACAGGGAGTTGTTGACTTACACAATTTACCTCCAGCTCGTCAATAAGACGTTTGTCACATTCAGTCCCTCCAGGATTTCACGGGCATTTTTTGTGATTGTTGCGGGCTAAAATGCCTGATTATGTGGGGCATTTTCCGAAAAGTTGCGATTTTTTTAAAATTTCTTTTTACTAAAATCAATAAAAAACCATCACTTTTAACATATAAACCAAAAATACTTACTAGTTTTGTAAGATAACTACCAACAAACACTGACATTATCAAAAGGTGCTTTATTTGAGAACCTTGATAGCTTATAAACTGACATTCATGACCATTTCTGGATTGTCCCTCGTCTGCAGCTCTCCTCACATGTTTTGCAGACAGAAAGTGTTTGTCGATGGATGACCTGTGTTTATGTTTGATGATTACACTGCAGGACGTGCAAAACAGCTTCCCCCCCACTCTCGTGCAGCTGGGTAGGAAACTGGTTTGCGACCGCAGTGAAGTTAGTTTTAAGTTGGATATTGGATATTCGCGCTCCGCGGAGATAGTGGCGTCTAGCTGACGGCTGACCCGAAACAAGAGCGCTAATGTCGGCCAAAGTTGCGGTGTTTTGGGCAAAGTTGCAAAAAGTTGCGATTTCGCGGGGTTTGCTTGATTTTGCGTTAATAGTTGCGATCACAAAATTGCAAAATCCTGAAGGGTCTGCACAATGTACATTTAGAAATTCTCTGCTCAGAGCATCAGCAATATATTAGGTGCAAACAATTTGTATTTTTTTAATTGTATTCTTGTTAAAAAAAAGGATTTCAAAAGTGCCTTTTTGTAAAACTGTAGTTGTGTAAGTATTTTCACATATATGTACATGTGTGAATGTGTGTGTATATGTATGTGTGTGTGTGTGTGTGTGTGTGTGTGTATATATATATATATATATGTGTGTGTGTGTTAAGTGTTATGTGTCATTTCCAGGGTTTTCTTCTTTTCATTTAGTTATTTACTTTATTTTATTTAAAACCTATGTTTTGAAAGTTGCCACCAAAAAAAAGGTTACACACGCTAATGTTTTGTTGGACCACCTTTAGCTTTGTTTATGGCACGCATTCGCTGTGGCATTGTTTCGATAAGCTTCTGCAATGGCACAAGATTTATTTCCAACCAGTGTTGCATTAATTTTTCACCAAGATCTTGCATTGATGATGGTAGAGTCTGACCGCTGCACAAAGCCTTTTCCAGCACATCCCATAGATTCTCACTGGGGTTAAGGTCTGGACTCTGTGGTGGCCAATCCATGTGTGAAAATGATGTCTCAGGGTAGTGCTGGGCTATAACGATACATATCGTGGGGACAATAGAAAAGTGTCTATCGTGATATATTTTCTTCTATCGTTTCTATCATAATTGTATCAGTGATTCATGTAAATATTTCATAACTTAGGCTACGGCAAATGTATTAGTGTTGTCACTTTGCATACATTCAGTTTATATAAGTGATAAATAAGAAGAAAAAATAACTATTTTGCGAAGAACCTCCGTTTTGCGACATGCTTTACGGCAGCGGCTTTCTGTGCGGCACGGCAGCACACTGTATTCTGTGACCCACCGTATGTGTCGGCATTTAAGTCATAAGTGCTGAAAGATGGAGACGCATAAAGTATCAAACTCGGGGTCGCAACAAGTAGAGACAGCTAGCAGGCAGCCCAAGACGAAAGACTTTTACCAAAACGAGGGGGGACGTCTGTGATTTGGTCCAACATACCTGCCGTATAAGAGAGAGGGACTGCAACTCCCTAATCTTAAATTGTGTTACTGGTCTGCACAGCTGCGCTCAGCCATGTTCTAATTTTCAGCTGAGACACCCCCAGCATGGATAAAAATCCAACAATTAGCAACAAACCTTAAATTAAATCTGTATTTATAGTTTGCAAGTCCAAAAAATTGGGGAAAAATTTAAAAAAAAAACAACTTTAAAAAACACAAGTAATATTTGGTACAGGGCCCATCCATATATTGGAGATATTCCGACCATCTCTTTTTCACCTATCTGGGGCCTTATTCTAAGCAGCCTTATTAACATATGATGAGGAATCCACCACTGATGGGTTGGACACACGGAGATCTGACATCCAAGAGGAGATATAGGTGGCGGACTGGGAAACTGCATGTTTAAAAGCCCAAAAGCAGTCAATCAATACAAGGATGAAACTCTTCCAATATAAGTGGTTGATGAGAACTTTCATAACTCCAGTCAAACTGAATTGCTGGTCACCTAACATCCCAGATATCTGTAGTAAACATTTAGCTGGAAAGGGTTCTCTTTTTCACTGTGTATGGGACGGTCCAAAATGACAGCAGTACTGGAAGTCAGTTATGCAAACTTTGTCAAAGATTGTTGGAGTGAATGTACCTGCTGGGGCACAAAATATGCATGTTGGGTATATATCCAGAGAACTGTGTTTTTAGCTCCAGACAGTTAAAATTGATTGACTTTGGACTCCTGCAAGCCAGGAGGTTAATATCTTTGTACTGGAAGAAAATGGACATACCCTCAAATCATATCTGGGCGAAAGACATGGCATCATGTACTGGAACGAGTCACTTATATTGTCAGAGGAAAGGGAGTAAACTTTGAAGAAATATGGTCACCGTTGACCGAGTTTCTGAAACATTATGAAGGGGACTAAGAGAAAAATGCAGATTGCTGAGTTTTATTTATTTTTTGTCTCTTTACTCTTCTGATATGTGTGCTATTTATTTGTTTTCTGTTCTTTTATTATTATTTATATTTCTATACTTTGTGGATTAGGTGGATTATACCTGAAGACTTCAGGTATATAGGTAAACATCTAAACTGAAAAGATTTGGGGAATGTTTGTATCTCTTGACGTATCAGCAAAAGACAGAAGTTGTGACTTATTTCCTAAACGTTCCCTCCACCTGCTTGCTGCTGTTTCCTGACCACAGAGTCACCTGTGCCTTGTTACCAGCTGGTGTTTGGTCTTGTGGCGTTTGCGTTCTTTGAGGTTTTCGCCTGTCCTGCAGATTATGCAGGGTTACCTGTCCTTCCAGCCACCTACACTCAAAACTTTGCTCTCACCAGGCTCCTAACCAAAGAAGATTTCAGACTATACAGTTTTTGCTTTTGACAAGTTGTTTCTTATTTCCATCTCCAGTTTTAAGATGTTCCACTCTAGAATTATCTGGTAAGATCTGCTGAGCGTTTTTTAAATTTCTGTGCAAATGATTGTGAGAACCCAAATAAATAAGCCTTTGAAGACTTGTGCGACTATTATACCAACACACTTATTTGTCATTCTTGGATTTCAAAATGAAAAGTTGATACATATTTAATTTAAAGCTTGGTATTTCTTGAAGGAATGAAAGGGATGTGGTGGCCATATTAAACTGGGTTGACACATTATTAAATTGTAGATGTACAATGTCAATGTATACTTTTTGAGAGTTTCATGAAAGTGCATCCAGTAGTTCATGAAATATTTTTGCTAACTAACAGACAGTGTTGACTAACAGTAAATAACAAAGTTTTATGCATAGATTTTGCAGTACGTGTCGTGCTCACAGTATATTTTGGGGATTATCCTCAGCTCCTCTCTGTGGTCACCATTTTGAATTAAGCTGAGTCCTAATGGAAATGATTACTTTTTGAAAGTCTGTGATTGAGCTTATGATCAAATCTTTAACCTCTGCACAGTTAAGCTTGGACAGGAGAGGCTGGGGTGTTGCACTGGTACAGGCCACCAGTGCACTCGTGAGAAGTTGAGTTGTCCTGATTCACCAGAGGAAGTCATGGGTATGTTCTTTACCACAGCTGCTTCTCAGGATGCAGGATAAGCTGATCAATAGGACCACCTGCCTCGGTCTTGACTCAGCTAGCCCCTCTGGATCTTACTTCAAAAGAAAAGCTTGGATTTCTTGGGAAACTTTTCCCTCTTACCCACTGTAAATATTTTGCCTCCTCCGCATGCTCTCATGCTGCCCACCAAATGTGTTTCCCACACTCAGGACAGACACACACACACATCCCTTTTTTCTCACTTTTCTGTTTGATATTTGATGCAAGTCGGGATGGGTTAAGAATATCAAAGAAGCATGGCTTACAATGGCTCATCCTCGTCATGAGGATGAGTCCAGGCTGACGTTAAAAGCTTTATTCGTGGTGTTTTTTATTTGCATTTTATATGTACTCTGTGTCTATCTGTCTTGGGATCGCAGATGGAAACTAGGCTTAATCTGAAGCAGTGCATCTCCTCTTTTCTGAAACTAATGTTAATACGTTTGTCCCAAATAAACTAAAAGTACATATAACATTATTTTTACTTTTAAAATATGTAGGGGTCATAACACAAGATAATAATATTCATTTGCATGTGAGAAATTTAGAAATACTCTATGTACAAAAAAAAAAGAAGTTTCAGCAGCTCAGCCTTATCTGCTTTTTGTTTTACAGGCGAGCTTCCAGTCGGACATTGTGAACCTCTCTGTTGCCATGGAAGCCAGTGTTCGAATCAGAGGAGTCCCAGTAAGGTCCAGGGCCTCAGTGCGGAAAGAGGTTTGTCTGCCAGCACACATCAGTGTTTTGTTCACTATGCACTATTACACTGTGCGTTTTATTTCTGTCAAAGACCCCTACTGTAAGGGCTGTTGTACACTGAGCAAAGAATCAGAGAGTTGCCTGTATCCATGGTCATTTTTAAGTCATATGTAAACAGTACTGTCAGATCCTGTCAGTTTTTTGTCATCAGTTTAGTGTTTCAGAAAGGTCTTTTAGTAATTAATAAAGGTTTCAAGAGATTTTTTATTTTTTTTACTGGTTATGTGTTTGACCTTTTTACAAAACTGTATGGTACCAACTATTGCTGGAAAGTGGGGGTGGAAAAAGTACAAAAATTATGTACTCAAGTAAAAATTTCAACAGAGTAACTGTGCTTTTACTTAAGTACAAGTAAAGATATTTGTATAAAAATCCACTCAACTAAACATAAAAAGTAAGTCACTAAAAATGTACTAAAAGTTACTTTTTTATAGCAGTATGGTGTCTCTCCTGGAGTGCACACCGTAAAATGATTTTTCCCCTCAATTCAATTCAGAAGTACTTTATTAATCCATCCATCTTCTTCTGCTTATCCGGGGTCCGGTTGCTGGGGTAGCAGCCGAAGCAGGGAAACCCAGACTTCCCTCTCCCCGGCCACTTGGACCAGCTCCTCCAGAGGAATCCCAAGGTGTTCCCAGGCCAGCCGAGAAACATATGCCGCTTTTACACGGGCTCTAATTCAGAAGTCCGGCTCTACTCCACTCCACTCCACTCGGCTCGATAAAGAATGCATCGCGTTCACACCGGCCAGTTTGGTCGGTAGCAGAGGAACGCCTCCTTGTGTTGTGGGGGGGCGGGGCCGCGGCACGGGGCAGTTTGGGGGGTGCACTACTCAAAACTTGTGTAAACAACGAAAGAGCAATGGACAACGTTGGCCCTGTGTTGTTGCTGTTTTTTAAACTTATGGGGATTCTCCTGAGACTTCAGGAAGAGAGGCGCAGTGGAAGAAATGCTCTGGATGCTGAGATTGTTGCGCGGAGTAGGACAGCTGTTAGCCTCCGGAGATTTCAGGCTTTACAGCACCTTCAGCTGGGGGACAGAGGGCATAAACGTTGCAGGGTAAACTAACGCTGTTGTTTATATTCCTACCGTTCGCTCTTTATGCTTGCATCTGGTCACTCCCACGACCAATGAGTGAACAGGAGCTAAGCTTGTGTCACCTACCAAAGCAGGGCCGGCCCGGCTAGCACTACTGTGAAGCAGGGACCAAAGAAGCAGGGCCAAACTCGAAAAAATGCCGGTGGAAACGCGCGTAAAGCAAGCGGTGTAGAGTTGAGCCGGGACCTTTAGAGCCCGTGTAAAAGGGGCAATAGTCCCTCCAGCGTGTCCTGGGTCTTCCTCTGGGCCTCCTCCTGGCGGGATATGCCCGGAACACCTCACCAGGGAGGCGTCGACGTGGAGGAGCAGCGGCTCTACTCTGAGTCCCTCCTGGATGACCGAGCTTCTCACCCTATCTCTAAGGGAGAGCCCAGACACCCTGCAGAGGAAACGTATTTCAGCTGCTTGTATTCGCGATCTCGTTCTTTCGGTCACTACCCAAAGCTCGTGACCATAGATGAGGGTAGGAACGTAGATCGACCGATAAATCGAGAGGGATAATTTATTAATCCGAAAGGAAAAATGAAATGTTGTTGTGGCTTATTATCCTGGTTTTGTTAAAGAGTTATTATAGATGCTGACGGCTGTGGGCAGGAACGGTCTCTTGTAGCAGTCTGTTTTACAACAGATCTAAAGAAGCCTCTGACTGAAGACACTGTGTTGTTGTATATTTGTTGTGTTAAATGTGAGGGTGAGTCTAAAGGCTCCATCATTCTCCATAAGAAGTCACAAAATCAGATTGGGGTCACATAGTTGTGAGCCGTTCGTTTTGCACACACCTTTCATAGTCCACGAGACCCTCGGATCAGAACTCCCGGAAAGCTCCTCCCTCTTTCTGCAGCATTAAAACAGGTTTCTTCCTCCCAGCTTGTCAGCGCTTTTGTCCTTGTACATATTTATGCTTCCCTTACCACAACCAGACATGTTTATTAAACCAACTTAGACAAATATGACGATGCACAATAATGAGTGAACAAAGGGAACGTGTCCCTGTGCTGCCCAGCCGAGACGTACTTCCTCCTGTCTACCACAGCCTCAAAGAGTTGCCTGTGTCTACATGGTCTTTTTAAAAGTTCATAGGTTTATAAGTTTTGCTGGAATGGTTGTAAAGACAGCTGTATTTTCTAACCACCTCGGCCAGCTGCTTCTCAGTGGAGCTGTAGAAGCAAAATGACTCCATTAAAGCTACCCGGCTGTTCCTCATAAACATGCTCACAACAACTTCTGACCAATCACACAACACTTGTCGCAAACCCCTGTGTGAAAGGTTTGGCCCAGGCATTGTGTCACGAAGGGGCGGACAAAGCTGCTTTGCAAACAAAAATAATGCAATTTTCTTCATGCAACCACGTGACTGAGATCAAACTTTGGGATTGGAAAGGCCTTAAGCCCTCTCCTCGCAGATCCTGCGGGCCAGCTGGATGTTATTGGGCATGATGGTGACCTCTTGGCATGGATGACTCACAGGTTGGTGTTCTCGAAGAGCCCCACCAGGTAAGCTTCCCTGGCCTCCTGCAGAGCCATGACGGCCAAGGTCTGAAAGCGCAGGTGAGACTCGTAGTCCTGGGCGATCTCCTGGACCCGACGCTGGAAGGGCTGCTCGGTCTTGGACTTCTAGTAGCGGTGGATCTCCCTGAGAGCCACGGTACCGTGGGCGTTTCTCCACCATTGCCATCACCCTCTATATTCCTCCCACACCTCCCACACCCCTGTTAGCTCCATTACTCAGTCCTCCTCTGATGTCTATGTTTAATGTTGCTTATTCCCTTTCTCCCTCCCTTTTTGTCTCATTAAAATTGTTGAGCTAGCTTTAGGAAAGGTATAGTTAATCGATGTCTGTTAAGCTGAGGTTCTTAAATCATAGTTTACTTTATTTTAGCTTAGTTTGGTTTTTTACAGTTTATTTTAGTAAGACAGTCAATTTTATCCTGCCTTTGCTTACTTATTTATTATTTATTTTTATTTTTTTTTATGAACCATTTTTTTTAACTTTCTGACACCTTTAGTTGACCTTTTATTGAAATGTATGAACTGTTAGTTGGCCTTAGGTACTCTTAGTTACCCTTCCAGTACCATTAGTTTATTTTAGGTTAGTATAGCTTTTATCATTTCATTTCTGTTCAGCTGAGACTTTGAAATCCTATTTAGTTTGTGTTGTGGCAGCAAAAAATCTATTTCCAGGCACTGTTAGATGAAATCACTCAAACAGGTTTATTTATATGTTGTGCACAAAATATAGAGAGCATTAAAGACTATTAACAATCAATATCAGAGTCCCAGGTCCGAATGGGGAAGCTCCGAATCAAAGCTCTGGCCACCCAAGTCAACACAGGTGCTTTTATTAAAGATATTGAAATACTGGACCAGAAGGAGGATTTAGGGAAAAGTAAGTCAGTCTGGTTCCCATGAGGAGAAAATTCAACATCACTTCTATAAACAAATTCATTCTGTGAGAACCCATGGAACTTGGAATAGAAGTCATAACATTATCAGGACTTACAAACAACAGGTGTTACCCTATACTAAATTCTGCCATTACAGTTTGTTAGCTTATTATTAGTTTATTATATCCTTGTATCTTAGTACCTATCTTATATCTTTCTCAGTTTATCTTTAGTATGACTTAATATGACTTATTTTAGATAAGTTTAGTTCAGCTTTTTACATATTGCGTGTGTTTTCATGTTGTAAAGCACTTTGAACTGCCTTGTTGCTGAAAAGGGCTATCTAAATAAATTTGACCTGACTTGAAATCATTCTGTTTGATCAGAACTATTTTTCTTTTTTAATTAACTTTTCAGCATAAGAAATATGAAAAATAGTTTGGGAAACTGAAATCTACAGGTGCTGGTCATAAAATTAGAATATCATGAAAAAGTAGATTGATTTCAGTAATTCCATTTAAAAAGTGAAACTTGTATATTATATTCATACATTACATACAAATTCATATATTTCAAATGTTTATTTCGTTTAATTTTGATGATTACAAATGACAACAAATGAAAATCTCAAATTCATCATATCAGAAAATTAGAATATTACTTAAGACCAATAAAAACAAAGGATTTATAGAAAT
>NC_051435.1:24959886-25016847 GCF_001649575.2 Kryptolebias marmoratus | reverse complement strand
AATCATCAAAATTAAACGAAATAAACATTTGAAATATATGAGTTTGTATGTAATGTATGAATATAATATACAAGTTTCACTTTTTAAATGGAATTACTGAAATCAATCTACTTTTTCATGATATTCTAATTTTATGACCAGCACCTGTATTCTCTGCCTCCAGTTTTAACTTTATGACTATAAAGCTACAGTTTACATTTAAAAAAAAAAGTGTGTGCTATAATTATCTGATGTGTGAATACAGCCTTTCTTCTGAACTGAAACAATCAGTAATTAGAGTTATCGAAGACATTAATTCTGTTCATCCTTAAGAAATTTAGCACTATTTTTTTCATCAGGTTGTATGTTTTAATTATACAAGCTTCAGTTGACTTATTCATTCTTTGACATGTTTTCAGACATGAATTTGGCCGTTAATGATGCCTTCTGTTTATGATCTCGTCAGGTTACAGTGTTAGGATAATGCCAGCTGGTACAGAGTGTCAGGCTCCGATGTCTGTTTGATTAATTTTGATCAAGCCTCTTGCTGAACTATGAAAATCTTGTTTTAAGTTAGAAAACAAATGTTGTTTTAAGCTCACCACAACAGGCTGCAAGTCTCTTTCTGAGCAAACAGCTAACAGCAGAATTAAGTAGCTTCCTTTCTTTAACTTGAAGATTCCAGGAGTTTTTTTTCATTGTCTTTATTTCCACTTGAACAAGGAGATGTGGGAGATGTGGAGATGTTTATCTGTCGGTTAACACGTGACGAGCCGAGAAGTGCACGTCTGCCGAGTTTTACTCTAGGTCGGTGAATGAAGCAGCTTGTGGGGTTTGTACACAATCTCTATGGGTTTATTTACCAGGGAAATTCCTCCTTCACAGCTTGTAATCATATCTAGCCAGGTCATTCACAGGCTGACTCTTAAAGAACAGATCCAGTCACTGCAAGTATTATGATGCACATTTTTTTTTCCCTTTTGATTTTAATTTACATATTTACGTTCACATTTTTTACTCCGTAACAGATGGGATTTCATGTCTAATTAAGTACAATACTTGAAATAAAATATACTTAAAATATATTTTTTTAAAAATACAAAAAAATACAAAAATACAAAGTACACAAAATTCATTCCTAATTACAGTAATGTGAGTAAATGTAATTTATTACTTTCTACCTCTGATATGCAAATATCCATGCAGATTGAACAAAGGTGATACAGCTGTAGCATAAAGGAACCCCCTCCCTTTATGACCTCTGACCTAGACTCATCTTTCCAGCAACTGTTCTGGGTCAAAAGTTCATTCTGTTATGACTGAGACCCTCACATTGTTTTGGATAAGTTGTTTGCATTCCGTGGTTTAACACTCTTAGGACGGCTTATCAATATAGATCGTTTTTATGTTTCTTCTAAGGAGAGAGCTGCTGCTAACTTGAAACTAACCCAATGCTAACAATGTTAACCGGAAGCTAACTCGTAAACACGTGAGTGTACGTCAGAGTAGTGTTTATAAACTCTCACACCAGAGTAAACTAATCAGCAGCAGTTTCAGACTATGACTTTTGTTTAATCACACATGGATTGTCTATATTTTCCTCATCAATAACAAACTGCTCTGAATCACAAACTGATCTCAGGCTGTCGGCCTGTAAGCAGCTCAGACCTTTAATGACAGCACGATTTCTCCTCTTCTTCATTGAAGAAGTAGTTAGGACTGCTGCTGGCAACAGGTCCTGTATTTTTGGCGTGATGCCAGCCCACGGCAGTGAGTAACTAGGGTTGGAGCGGTTCTTTCCTTTCATGTGATCTGAACCCGAGTTCTGATAGTAATTCCCACATCAGAGTTTATGGATCCAAATCTGAGGAAGGTTTTTATTTTCTGGGAAGCCAAAAAGTGAAATTCTAGTGGTATTTTCTGGCCGGTTTGAACAATTAATTCCAAGAACTGAACTATATAGTACGAGTGTTCGTCCACTCACTGATGAATCGCAGAAACTCAGCGGCTCAGCAGACGTCAGATTTCCCAATTCCAAAGTAAAACATTTGGTAAAAATAGCCCAAACTGTCCAAATTCTTTTGCATGTAAACCCTAAACACATGTCCTTATTCCAAACATCCTGTTCAAAAGATTATGTTTAGATAAACTTATAATCAATCTTACTTATACATAAGTTAATTATTGCTTTTGAGTCTTGCTGTTGTAGTTAAATCAGTGTAAAGTAATTATAACTGTTTAAGTCAGGTTAAGATAATCCAGGGTAATTACCTAATGCAAAAGCTCAGAATATTATTCCTAAATTTTCAGTGTTAATTTTACATTTGGTTGTGTGGACTTTTTGTTTCTTTATTGATTTTTTTTAGATTTATTGTCATTTAGTTATAATTTTGGTCTGATTTTTATTTTACTCTTCATCAGAATCTAACAACATAGCAAATACTGTGCTGTATTTGCTATGTTGTTAGATTCTGATGAAGAGTAAAATAAAATCAGACCAAAATTAGACCCTCTTGCAGTTGTGTGTCTTTGGTATGAAAAGAGCCAACACAGTGGACAGTGTCACTCTTCTGGTGTCTCTCATTGATTCTTGAAAGCTTATGTGCCTCAGCTTGATAATTACAGTAATATAATAATAATTAATACAGGCAACAAAAGTTACTTTAAAGTCATAAAGATGCAGGTTGTTTTGAAGTTATTTAAATGCCATTTTAGATCAATTTCCTTGGGAAATGGATACATCAAACAAGATCCAGACAACAGTCTTTTGTGAATCTTTCTGACAGGCAAGGTGCCATAATGAACAATTACATCAACTCTGTCTTGGTATCAGGGCTAAGCGTATGCCACATGTGTTTGCAGACTGTGCGTGGCGGTGGGGTGCTGTCCACAAAAAGACTCTTCAGAAATAAAAAGGAGTTGTGTAGTGTTGGCCTGGAGCTTCCAGCTAGAGACCCCACAAGACTGACGGAGGTTTGTCCCACCAGCAGCAGTGCCAACTCATTAATGAAGCTCAGAGACATTCCAGTATGACAGAAAATAATACTGATCATCGTGTGTGTTATTTCAGATGGTTTTTGTGTGCCTCCCGGGACAAAGTGAAGGAGACAATATTACCCAGCAGGTAGGTTTTTTTATATTACCTTAACAGGTTTAAAGTTGAGAAATTTGAGACCTCCTCTGAATAAAGATGTTTTTTCTCGTTTGATGAAGTAAAGGGCTTCCTGTATCCCCCTCTTTCTAAATCCAGCTTGCAGATTTCTGTCCTGCATACTAATATGCTTTTCCCACTTAATTTGTCCTCCAATCTTTGTGTATGTCTTCTCCCCCAGGTGCTGTCATCTCTTCCAGGGGGTCTGTGTGAGCTTCTTAGGTCTCTCCATGTTCACAGCCTGAAGAATGATGAAGTTCTGCTGCTCAAGGACTCACGCAGGCTGGCAGAGCATAGAGACTCTGGGCCTCAGGTAGGTGTCACATGTCCCATTCTGAACATACAGTGTTTGCTCTGTCAGCATGGACAAAATTAGCAGAAATTAGGAAAGTCCGAAAAAGGATTTTATTTGTCTGCACTCCCACATGCAATGTATTAAGGTCCCACTGTAGCCACACTTTATGCATACATCTGCTGTGTTATTATTTATTTAGTTGCACAGGTGTAACATATATGCGCATTAGCCATTTAAATTGTAGCATACTGATAGTCATTGTGTGGTCCACATTCTAGGACAAAAGTCTGTCTCTTGAATTTTTTAATGAATTAAAGATCAGTAGATTATAATAATCTGAGATGATATCCTTTCTCGATTTATTCTTGATCATCAATTTTGCCAGTGATGTAAGAAGAGGCTTGCTATGATTGCTTTGGTTTGCTTTCACGAAACTTCTCAGTTGAAGATATTTTAAATAGTGTTTTTTTTTAAATCTAGCTTAAACTTGAATTGTAACTTCCGAAAAGACATAAATACGTCTGACTTTAATGGAAAACGGAAATTAATTTGAAGCCCTTCCGATGTCTACAACCTGAAAGTTGCATCTGCTCTTTCTGGGGCAAAGAACTGATTACCCTATAATGAACTAAATTGTGACAAAGTCAGATTCTTTGAAAATGTTTCTAATGTCATACCACACTTTAATCATGTTTTTCACAATAGGTTTTGTAGTTTGTTTCCATAGTTAGTCCTACTGCTGTGTCAGAGTACATAAAAGAGGTACCTTTTAAAATTGTGAGATTCTTATTCTACTAAGTGTGGATTGTCTTTGTTTGAGAAGTAGATCATGATAGTTCTTAACTGTGTGGCCCAGTAGTAAAATTTAAAATTGGGACATTCTATCAAATGGTAAGTAGAGTGAGGAGAGACGAAGCCTAGGCCTTCCATTTTTCCATTTTTTCAACCATACAAACAACTCAGGAGGAGATGGTAGGGGAATACTTGATGCATCTTTGGTAATATACTCAGTTTTAGAATATTGACTCTTCTCAGTATGAATGTAGGTAGGGATGTCCATCTATTAATTGAGGCATTTACTGTTTTTATTAAATACTCATAATTAGTATGATCTCCCTGTTCCAGTTCTTGGACTTTCTGAGCACCTAGATAGTCAAAACTTTTCACTACCTTAAATTGAGCAATCTCGTATATAGGATTAGTACTTTCATTTACATTTAATAACATAATAGAGGATTATTTTTATTCACTTTGTATCCTGAAATTTTCCCCAGCTCATAGATCCCTTCCAGCACTGCCAGTATAGACGTTCTTTATTTTGTCAGAAACAAAATGACATAATCTACAAACAAAGAGATTGTGTACTCTGTAGGACCCACTGTAGTTGGCAAAATTTGTGGATCCATGCAAATAAATGTTGCTAATGGCACAATTGCTAGTGTAAAAAGCAGAGGTGAAAGTTGACACGCCTGACAACAACCTTTTTTTCATTTTAATTGGCTTTGAAAATATTTTGTTAGACACAATTTCAGCTGTTGGGCTCTTATGGCCACACCTCTCGATTTGGAATGGAAATTGGAATGGTATAACTGTCCGACTCACGCTCCTCTAGGGAAAAAAAGGGATCAAAGGTTCAGATAGACGTTACCTGAAGAAATGCAATTCCCACTTTAAGTTTGTTCAAATGGGTCATTTCATTTTTCCTTTTGACAGAGTGGTTCAAGGATATTACATTCCAGCTTATCAAGGTCACATCACATCTGGTTGGCCTATTTGGACAATCTTTATTAGTTGCAGCCATATTTATAATAGAGAAAAGTTTGTAAAGAGTTGGATCTGTTCATATTCTTGATTTCCAAGGTAATAAGGACCCCAAATAGTAAAGTGAACACGCAGAGAGAGAGGGACAGAGAGAGAAAATAAAAAAATAATGAATCCCCAACCCTTTGCAATAATTACTGCACATTTAAGTGCTTATAGGAGGGTACGCTAGTATTAACAAACTCTGCTACATATAAAACATAGTTCTGCACTGGGTCCCAAAGACCGACAGGTTAAAATTCTCAAACTCAATGTTTTTAACTAAAAAAGAAGAGGTAGTTCCTGCTGTAACTTTAACATGTCAAATAGTCAGATAAACATAAGTAAACCATACCTTCTATAACAATTGTAGAATCACTTTCGTATTCTAATCAAATTATTTATGTCTGTTACACATCAGGAAAAGGAGTGTGAACCGGCACAGATTATTTCACTTTAATAGATGCTTTCCTCATGTCCATTTTAGGTGATCTAGAACACTGTGGCTCTGTTACAGTGTAACATGTGTTGAGTGATATAATGTACTTACATGCTAGTGAAAAGAATCAACTTCATTCAGAGGAAGAGCTAAGCTTTTCTCACTCATTTCAACCTACTTCGTGTCAGTCTTTAGATGAGTTCGGTTTTTGCATAAGCCATGGCTTCTTGTGGATCTTGGAATCGTTTCCCAGTTTCATTATGTGTGATCCGAAACACCACTGGATAAAGAAGGCCGTATTTAACACTATCTTGTCCATGAAGCAGTCGTCTCACCTCACTGACTGCAGATCTGCCCTTCACAACACTTGGAGGATAATCCGGGAATATGGAAAGAGCATTTCCTTTAAACCAGGGGTGGGCAATCCTGGTCCTCGAGGGCCACTGTCCTGCATGTTTTACTTTTTTCCCTGCTCCAACACACCTGATTCAGTGGTTAAATCAACTCTTCATGTTCTTCAGAATCCTGTTAATCACCCACTGAATCAAATCAGGTGTGTTGGAGCAGAGAAACAAGGAAAATGTGCAGGATAGTGGCTCTTCAAAACCAGGGTTGCCTACCCCTGCTATAGGTGATACAGTTATGGGTAGCTCTCCACACACAGAACCCATTTTTTTCATAATTGTCAACCGGCAGCCCTTCGTGGTAGGATTTACAGGGAGAATGATGATCCATGCAGAGTCAGGTGGAAGTCAGAACAAGTTTTATTCTGGTCCATTCCCATTCAGCCTAACAGCATCAGTCAACAACAAAAGAACCCCCCACAAGACATAATTGCAGCCTTAAATAGTCACAGCTGATAACGGACTAAACCATTCCTCACAGGGACATTTATTAATTTACTACTTCCATCTGTAAAATACATTTTATCAAAATACCACTATATTCCCAGTTAATCTTTTATAAATATTTTATATTTTAAACCTACACCTAAGTATCATAAAACTATGTGCAAACCCTCCCACACACACTTTTCCATGGCCTCTCCTGGAACCTATAAATGGTGTCTGAACCCTCGGGGAAGTATTTGTCCAAACACCCTGGAGAGGACACAGAAAAGACAGGTGAGTTGTTGATTTTTAGCACCACTACAATTCTCCTGCACTCACACTTAACATATTTTACGCAAACATTTGTTTGAGTTTTTAAACAGTAGACCTTATTTCCTCTGACTAACAATTCTTTTCTTCTCACAGACAACCACCTCACTTCTTAATGAGGAGCAGCTGTGCAGAGCCTGGAACAAAAGGCTACATGCTAATTATTAAAATTCTCAATAAATATTTAATAAATAGTTGAAACTTCTTGTGTGCAAATGGTTCTTTATGTGCAAATTCATGCTTAAAGTGCAGTGCTAAACAAAGTGCTAATTAAAGTGCAAAGGTGTTCTTAAAGTGCTATACAGTTTATGTTTATAAAAAATACTCCCGGTAATGAAGACTTCATCGTTACAATAATACACAACTTATTACGTCTTTTCTGACTAAAGTGTCTCAAAATATAAAATAGAACAACAGCTTAATAGATTTGTACTTATATTATGGGCTTCAATATTAACAGTACTTTACTCATTCTGCTCAGTAAAGAATGCCTTCAGGTCAGTCCCAGATAGTGACGTTACAACTTTTTTCTTCTTTCCGCTGATTACAGTTGCTATTTATCCATCAGTAGCTCCCGTTGATATATCTCTCCCTCTTCAGTCTGCACATTAATTCACAAATCCCGCACCATGAGACTTACCTTCCACAAGAGTCTCAAGTGTCTTCTCTCCTGACTGTGTAGATATCCTTAGTTGTGCTGGATATGGGTATCTTGCATGTATTCCCTCTTCTTAAAGTTGCTTAATGACACAACGCCCTTCACCTCTCCTCCTTTGCAGATCAGCCTGTAACATAACTTCTTGGCTCCAGGCCTGCTCTAGAACATGTTCTTTGACTGTGTAATCTAGAAAGCGCACAATGATGGAGTGAGGAGGGACGTTTGGTCTATTTGGTTTAACAGCCAGGGATAGGTGTGCTCGTTCTATATTCAGGTCCATGTTTGGTGGGAGTTTCAGAGCCTCTAACAGAAGTTGTTTCACAAACACTTTAGTATCTTTACATGCAATGGCTTCTGGCACTTGGTATATTCTTATGTTGTTCTATCTGAGCCTGTTTTCCAGATCTTCACATTTGGCTGTCATTACAACGTCTCTTTCAGTTAAATGTAATAGTGTCCTCTCATGTCTCTGTCCTCTAGTGTCTATATGATTTTTTTTTTCGGACTTCATCGCCCTAATTTTCTCCTTCCATCGACTCAATTCATTCTTTCACCTGAGATATGGATTTCTCTATTGAGGCCCAAGTGTCACTGTGCTCTTGTCTTGTCTGTTTTCTGCTCGTAGTTCTCTTAGCACTTTGAGAAGCTTAATGTTATGTTGGCTTTGTTATTGTTAGTGCTCACCACGTCAGTGATAGCTTGATTGCATGTGGTCGTATCTTTCTTCTCCTTAGTTACATTTTTTTTCTTGGCACCTTTGCTGGCTTTCCCTGACGAAGCTATTAAATGACTTTTAAAGTAGTGTGGTCATCTACTTATTGTTGTTTAATGAAGTATGGACATTTACTACAGGGTTCTGCAGAGCAGGAAACTCACACCACTAACTTCTGCACCTTCCAACCTGAAGTCCCAGGTATAGTTTCTATTGAAAGAAAGATAAAGAAAAACACATTATTGCTATTTGCAATATTGCAATAACTAAACCTTAATCAAGTCTAATTTCCAACAATTAGAATCTATCTTAGGGGGTGGACCTGAGCATCTGACCAATCACATGTAACCATCACAAATGATGCAGAATGCGTCCTTGTCAAGATTCACACCCAAACTACTCAAAACTACATTATATAGTATAGTGTATGTGTATATATATAGATATTATATATAATCAGTGGTGGGCCATCAGGGCCAGCAAGGCCTTCTCTGCTGGCCTAACATAACCAAGGATCATGATCATAATTATGATAAAGGTTAATTTAATTTTTAATTTGCTTTCCCTAGATATCTAAAAGTATTCATATTCTCTTCATGTCATATTATGCTCCTTCCAGTGCTGTTGTTTTTAAATTAGAGTTTTTATCCAATCAGAATTCAGCTACCTTATGTTGCCAGGCTGTACGAAATCTGCCCGGGCCTTCAGAATCAACAGTGCTGGCGTCTGTGCACTGTAAGTGAACGGGCAAATACAGCTGATAGATAGTTGTGATAGCCAATCAGATCACTTGTTGTGTCAGTACGGCCCTCTAGCTGGCCTCACGTTGAACATGACATTTAGGCGTCCTGTGATTGGATATAGAAACTTACTAGTTTGAGCCACGGCAGTGCTATGCAGATCAACAGAGTCACACCCGGGACTGTTAACGGTTAAAAACTTTTTAACCTACAATGGCCGAAGGAGAGCAACACGTTGATTTGGTTGCTGATTTACTGGCAAGACTGTTTTCAAGACAAACTTTTCAAGAGAAGCTAGATCTCGTTAGAGGAGGACAGCCGACCCCGAGCCAGCTAACCTGTCCCAGAATGGATTTTGTGTTGAAATAAGTGTTTTGGGGGACACAGCTGTTTTGGTGAGTGCAAACATTTTATTTATTTTATTCTATTTTATTTAGTTCTGACAGTACCATACCAGATATGTTTTAATTCCTGATGCGGGTTTGTTGGTTTTTAAAATGCACCATTTTGTACACAACTAAGGTAATGCAAAGCCAAGTAGTGCTTAAGTGTGTTTCTAACTACTCTCCAATCCTGGTGTTATAAATGCTGGCATAATGAAAGGTATTTATTGACTAAGTTGGATATCACTGAAGGCCTAAGTGCGAAATGCACCGCCCACCACTGATACATATATTTTAGATGTTTAATGTTGACTTTTTATATTTATAGGAATGTTTTCAGAAATGTGCTTGGTAATAGATGTTGATTGTTAAATAAAGTATTTGGATATTTATTGTAGATTGTTTGTGTATTTATATTTTATTTTGCATACCCTGTTTATGGTAGGTCTGTTAATGACAGGGGGTAGTGGATTATAAAAGGCTGCTTGTTAGCTTCATTCAGAGAACTGCTGAGATCTATGATGACCTTCCAGGCAGGGTTCTTGGGTCTGTCAGTGTTGGAGAATAAAACACCCAGTGGGTCTGCACCCTTTTCTTGGCCTCAAGTCTCCTGTTTACTCCAGCCACTCGGGCCATTCTAACACTGATATTGTACGTTGATGGTTAGAAATCAGATAACCTGTTTTTTAGTTGGAACAGAAAGAGCTGAAACTTTTACTCCACAATCAAGAGGTTTAGTTTGTTCTGATTCTGTTCTATATTGTGCATGTTTTTTTAAGTACAGCGGTACTGTAGTTAAATTTAATATTAACTTTTTAATGGATTTCTCAGGAAATTCAGACAAAATATAAAGAAAAACCTGCACTTGATGTGGTTCTAATGATGTTGTTTCACAATCCAATTTTGTAAAAATCATTTCTGAATTCTTGTGAGTCTATTTAAGCTTAAAATTTTAATAGATCCTTGAATAAACACTGTTTGTGATTAAATTTGACATTTTATGCCAACATCTAATCAACACCTAATACAGCACAATGACTGACTTTAGATGAATGCTGTTTTTCTTTTGTTTGTTGGTTTTTTAATTTCATGTGATTTGAGATTCAGATGTTTATTTTAAATCTTGTAAAGTCGGGAACAACTATGATCATATAGGGGTGTAACGAGACATCGATCTTACAAGACTAGATGAGGCAAGATACTGGGTTAGAGTGAGACGAGATTTTTAACATTATGTTAAGGAAAAAATGTTTTGCCACAAACTCTACTGACTGGCCAACCTTCTGTCTGGTTTCTGATGAATCTCTCAGTCCTTAGAATGGTACTTTGACAATACAAGCTTTTCTAACTACTCATTAAAGCTGTACGTTCTTCAAACTCAGGGGAGTCGAAACCATTTTCACAAGGGGTGACAGTTTTTAACTTGATGACAAACCTTGTGATGGTTGAACCCTCCTGTGGCTTTTGGGTCAAATTGACCTGAAGTTACAAGGGCTTATCCACCTCTCTTTGTCTCTCTTTCTCCTTTGAGGGCTTCAGGAGGGGTAATCTTGTGAGATCTTGTCACACAAGATCTCTTTACACTCCTAATGATGACATAGATGTTGATAACCCTCTAAACTCAACACCTAGGAATCATTAGGTTGTCCTTTATCACTCACTCTATAGAGACTAATCAGTCCATTCATACACAAATGGGACACACATCAGAGGCAATGAGAAGTTCAGTGTCTTGACCAGGGACACTTCAACATGTCTGCTTCGAGGAATCTGTTGTACTGTTTCTGTTTCTTCACCTGTCTTAGACATTTCATCACAGGAGATTGTGTTAGCCTGTTCAAAATAGATTATAACATTTCTCCCTTAAATCTTGACCTGAGATAAATCTTCAAGCCCTTTTGGCTGATTCTATAAACTTGGCTTTGTTGCATCAAGCTTGGTTCATTTTTTTTCAAATGTGTCAACAACACATGTCCTGCTTTGGCAATTTAAATCAATGTGTGAAAAAAATCCAAACTAAACTGCACATACCCATGCATACATTCAAGGATCCACAATTCACGCTGCATGTTTAGGGAAAAAAAAAAAAAAAAAGGAACTGCAGGACACATCTTAACTGTTGTAGCTAGATAAAAATTTTAACCTCACAGAACAACAACTGGAGGATGAAATTCATCCATCACAGAGAACTCTTTATCATAATATTTACACTGAATAAAGAAGAAACCAAATTTTGTCTTTAAGGTTTTACTTCAAAAATAATCTAAATCAAGAAAACAGAATTAACAATAAACATTTAATCTACACATTTAATCTACAAACAAAACAAAACATTAAAAATTAAAATCAACTATGAACAGTTAAGAAGACACTAGGACTTTAGAGTATATTCCTCTGAATGACTGAATGACTATTAAGTAATTACTTTGAAAGAGGGTTTATCAAGATAAAACAAAACGGCAAGTAATACTTTAACAATCTAAAGTCAAAATAGTAATTATTAGTTTATCTGAAACAAAAGAATTCTTCAAATAGAATGTTTCAATTTTAGGATTTAATCTTTTCGATTTTTACCCTGTACAATATTTTGGTATACTTTAAATTATTTTGTTAAATTGTTCACCTTGGAATTTGATCAGAAGATGTAAATAATTCTGCCATGTTGTCAGGATAGTTTTGATAAAACATTATGTTGGAAACAGATATTTATCAATTTGCATCATTTACAATGAAAAAGACAGATCCAAATCGCTGCTTTTTTTTTATTTCTCATCACACAGTGTCAAAGGTGCCTCATCAAATGAGAAGCTGCGGAGGGATCATTTGTCACATTGTCTTTGGGGAACTTGGAGGCTTCTCAGGTCTCAACAAGACCATGACAAGGAGGCAGAGCCCATTGAGGGTCAGAGGGTCAGCATTCCACCAAAGTTCTCCTGAGGTTGCAGGGGGTTGGCAAGGAGGCAGCTGATGCAGCAGGAGTCAGGCGATAGTAAACTGATACAAAATGTTATTTCTCACTTTAAGTTTCTGCTTACGATCTTTTTTTTTATCTTTTGTCTGCTTGATTTACAAAGACAAAATCACTGAGCAACAAAGTTTTTCTCAGGTTACAAAAAGGTCTTCACACGATGAACACAAACGAGCCACAAACAAACAGAATTGCAATCCCCCACCAAGGGTTTCTCTTCAGTTTATCAAACAAAGTTTGATAACAACTAGGACATTTAGACCTTGGGGGTGGACACTTCATCTCACCCTGTCCAAAGATGTTTTTACTCACAACTGAGTACAGTTCTGCTGTAAAACAAAAAAAGGTATTATTTGTTGAAAAAAAAAGCAGATTAAAAAAACACTTGAATATTTTCATGTTCAATATTTGCACACAAATAATGATCAACAATCATTTCTCATATTTCAAAAGCTTAGTAATCAAATAAACATATGTAATTTTAGCAATGAATCCTGTTTTTCTTCACAAGCCTTAGGAAAGCATGTAAGCAATCAATAAATAACTGATTAGATGTCCACAAATGTATACATGTCTCCCAAAGCAATCAAGATCCACTTAGGTCAGAATGAAGTTTCCACAGAGTAATCAGTAAAAGAGGATGGTTGGTCAGAGGTCATGAAAAAGCTTCTTCATATTTCATAACTTCACTTAGGCCTTCTTCAAGGCCAGTCCACAGGCCTGGATCCAAGAATTGAGAAGGGAAACTTTGATGGTGTCAGCAATAGCACCCAGATAATTAAGTTGTTACTTCCAACTTGAAGAACAAAGTGGTCCCAAAAGAATGATCAGTTTTTGATGATGATTTAACCAGGAATCAGTCATGTGCCATTCATAGAATCACAGGGTATAATAAACAAATGATCCAGTTTTCGAAGCGAACATGTGGTTGACACCTTGGTTTGCCAGGCAGGCGGTAGGTACCAACAGTTGGCACTGCTCAGGAGACAGTGGAGTATCCCTAGTGGATACTGAGCTTGAAAAGGAACCAGGATGAGTGATTTTGCAAACTGCAGGAAAGGAGGGCTCTAGAATGCTCTCAAGTTTGTTTGCCGTTGCAGAACTGTTTTGTTCTTTATCTGTGAAGCTAGTGCAACCTTTGGCATTGGGGTCAAAGGTTGTCTTAGAAGAGTGTGATGGACTCAGGGAATGTTGGTGGCTAAAAAGAGCAAAGAAGAGTGTCACATTCAGATATAAACTCTTCCATTGATTGTTTTTGGCTGGGTGTGTTTTACCACAGTCTTGGAAGGAGCATTTCTTGGATGGTTTTCACCTGTCAGGTCCTTGGAGAGGTTCCAGTTTTCTGTGGCCTCCAACATAGAACAATGTTAATTGAGCTCACGACACAAAGAAATTGTCAGAGGTTCTTGTATCTGTGACCACATTTTCTGGGCCTGAAAACAGAGTAAAGGCAAAAAACTGTCAAGAGAACTTTACTGGTAAGAAGAGGAAAAAGGTCAAGGTCAGAGATTGGTGAACTAGGGTCAATGAGCCAATGGTGATCTGTATGAGGGCCACTGAGTGTTATGTTCATCTTGAGAACCTGGTTTTGGTATTACAAGGTTGATCGATTAAAATGTTCAGTCTTGGACTTATCCTTTGCTTAAATGGCTTTCAGTGCACATCTGACGGCTAGCTGAGATGATACAAAATCTCTCCGTCAGACTTTTCGGGGTCTTGTCTGACTTGTGAATTGTTTTTCATCCTCCTGCGTTTTGAAGGATACTCTGGCTTTTCACAATGGGTGCAGTTGTCATGATGAAGTTTGATGAATTTTTGTGGTTCATCTCATGAACTGTTCTTTCTTTTGTTTGAACTTTGGGCCCTTGAATAGCCTGAATTAGGACGTATCACGGGTATTTTGGCTTTTGTTCATCAATTTTGTTTTGAAGTGCTGTTATTTTATGATCTTTCTTCTGGAGTTGTGTCCAAGATCTTTATTTTTCCCTTAACATTTGCATTTTAGTTCATTATTCTCATCTGTCAGTCATAATCAAAATCATCTGTACTTTGTGGTACAAGTGTACTTCCTAGAGTTTCAGTTTCTCTCTTTAATTATATGTTAGCAAGTGAACATTTCTTTAGTTCTTTATCAGCTGCTTCATACAGGGTATGTGTCATTTGAAGTCTCTTTGCAAACATCAAAGCACAATAATCTAGGGTTTTCATGACTGCTTTCTTTTTCACCTTACCTTGCAAAACGTCCTCAAGTTCAGTAAGAGAGTTTGTTTAAATTTTTTGTTGAAATTGCTGATGTCTACCTTTTGTTTGCTTGTCCAGTGCTCCGGCTCATCTTATGTTGAGAAATTATAAAATTTTAGCAGTTTCAGACAAACCTTGAAAATGACAACATGCTCAAGCTTGTGATAATATGACATCTTGCAAAATGTGTTAGTGCTCAGAGTACGCATTGTGGATGACTTTCAGCTACTAGCACATCAAACATTAGCTCAAGTATCTGTAAAATTAGTTATTTTGTGTGTTTGTTAACGTTGATTAGTTGTGGTACTCATCCTAAATTGAAGGGACTTCAAATCTTAATCATTTGTAAATGTACATCCATTGATTACTTTTTAAAAGTTTCAATAAAGTCCATCCAGTGGTTCATCAGATATTTTGCGAACTCCACAGTCAAATAAACAGACATGGGCAAAAACATTATCATCTTTTCTGCTTTGGCGGCAACCAATAATTACAGTGGTTTAAAAATGTTTCCATTTTCTCCTTTCATGTGACACTAAATTCTGGCAGTTGTTGAATGAAATATTTTTCTGCTTGTTGGTCACATCTGTCAAACAGATAAGCCAAGTCTTTCTCACGCTTTTGTAGAAACACAGGTGGGACAGGCTGACCAATGTTGTTTTTGCAGCCCACTCTTGCAGCTTTGTCCTTCCTGGTTCTGTGAGTCTTGTTTGGGTTCACAGAGGCCCTGCAGCTAAGTCTGTGGGTTATTGTTAGTTTCAGACAGCAAGACCTCCCACTGATGGGGGATTATAAAGTTTAAAGGCTTTGCAGAAACTTATTTTGAATTTTAACAATACACATAAGTGCACAGCCATAACAGTGCATATTTTAACCTTACTCAATAACAGCTGGTTTGTCCAAGTGATTGCATAAC
The DNA here is from genome assembly GCF_001649575.2 of Kryptolebias marmoratus. Classification (NCBI taxonomy): domain Eukaryota; kingdom Metazoa; phylum Chordata; class Actinopteri; order Cyprinodontiformes; family Rivulidae; genus Kryptolebias; species Kryptolebias marmoratus. The sequence goes on along the minus strand of NC_051435.1, from coordinate 25,001,405 downwards.
ATGAACCCTTTAGCCTTTCATGGATTCTTTATTCGTCACAAATATGATGTTTTTATTGAATAATTTTCCTATTTCTTATACTGTCCTTCTTTATTTCTTTGTTCTTGCAGTGTTTGCTAAAGGCTCTGTGTGTCCTGAGGCATAACCCCAGCATGAGCGCCTCCCCTCAGACCTCTGTTGCATCTCTGGTGGGGTTGCTGGGGTGCTACGTGGCAGGGTTTCACTACCTACTTGAGCTCCAGGCTCTTCACAAGGGCACAGCTGAGTCCAGCCAGCCAGAGGAAGATGACACCAACCAATCAGTCTCATCAATTGAGGATGATTTTGTGACAGCCCTAGAGCATCTGGAGGAAGAAGACACTGGAGACAGTTCCTGTAGGTTTATTTAAAGATGTCTAGCATTTATAAACCTCTGAGTTCCACAAAGCTAACCTGAGCATTAAAACGTTTTGTTTTTTTATTAATTTTTTTATTTACCTTTTCTTTGTTTTATCATCAACTATCCACGAGGCTTTCTTTTAAGGTCAAATGAAGTGTTTTGAAACTAACATTAATCGAAAGATAGTCATAAAAAGTGCTTGTTTTCAGTCTCGCATTTTAAAAAATTCACACTAATTTTAAATCAAAGATCGAAAAAAGGATTCTGGTCTCTTAGCCATTTTCTGTGATCACTCAGAAGTGTGACATCAACTGTGCCAAACAAGATCACGAACAAGGAAGTGATTAGCAAGTATTAGGCCTGTCACGATAAACAATAAATCAATTAATCGCATGATAAATTAAAACGAGGTTGATAATTTTCATCATTTTCGTGAACTATTGTGTCAGGTAGCCAGCCGAGGCGCATCGTCTTGTATCTCTGCAGCATTAGAGCCCCGTGAGGAGTTGGCAAGCTAAAAAAACGCTGTTTGATATTGGGGGGGAAAAAAACTAAATGGAATTGGTTTCCAAGTCGAATGCAATAGCAGCTGTGTGGGAGCACTTCGAATTCGAACCAAATGACCGAGGCAAACCGCTAAACCTTTGCGAGCAGTTATGTTGCATTTGTCATAAAGCACCTCAAAGCAGAAAAAAACCCACAATGGGTGGGCTGTTTCCATCTTCAAGTTCTTGACAGTCCACCACCACTGGAGCATTTATTCGACAGACAGCGTACAAAAAGGACAGTGCAAAATGGTTCACACTCACAGACAGCTTAATCGCTAAAGAGGTGCAGTAATTCCACAACTGTACAACTAACAGTACAATGAAATGGATTGTGCTTTTGTTAGTTTGCACTTTTTGTTTATAAAAGTGGCAGTTCTGTCCTTCTTCTCCATATAAAACTAACGATTATTATTATTATTTTTTTTATACTTTATTTTTAATTGTCAGATTTACATTTTTATACAGCACAAAAGTTTACAAAAATATGAGGAAAAAAAAAAAAAAAAGGGAACAACAAACGACACTCAGAACAAATAGGTCACCAAGGGAGGGATACTGCGAAGCAAAATACCTAAACCACACACACTAATTCGGCAAGCAGGTTACAATGTACTTAAATTTTCATGAAGAGTCCAACAGGTAAGGGATTTGTCCAAATTTACCAAGTCCCATCCATCCCCCCCAGCACCCCCTCACATCTTTCACCCCGAGTAATGTACAAATAACACTCAACTTACTTTCAAGTTCTTATATATAAACCATTTATACCAATATTTTTCAATTTTGTCCTGTTGTAGTCTGAGGGAGAAGGTAAGCGTTTCCATATGACATATTTCTTCTACCGTGGCTGACCAGTCTCTCACAGTCGGTGGGCTCCCGCTGAACCATCTTCTTGTTATTGATTTCTTTCCTGCTATCAATAATATTTTCAAAAGATACTTATCTTGAGCGTTGAGTTCATTTGGTAGATTACATAAATACATAGTTTGAAAATTGTGCCCAATTTCAAAACCAAGTATTACTTTTATTTCTTTAACTATAGTTAACCAATAGGGATAAATCAGCGGGCAGCCCCAAAATATGTGAAAGTGGTCAGCCATCACATTATCACATTTTCTCCAACAATGCCCAGTTACTGCCCTACCGGTCTGAGAGAATGTTCTTTTGGGGGTTATAAAGAACCTAACCATATTCTTCCATGAAAATTCCCTCCAAAGTCTTGAACTGGTGGTGGTGGAGTTGATTTGGCAGATGTTTAGCCACTCCCCCTCCGTTAGTGTTATGTTCGCCTCCCTTTCCCATGTATTTTTGATATATAGTGTTGATGTTTTTTTATTGGCTTCCAAATACATGTATAGTCTAGACAGCCTCTTCTTATAAGATTTGCCTTTGTATGCATTGATAAAAATACTAATGAGATCCTGGTCATTTCCTTCCACTATTTTAATGTTTTTATTAAAGTAATCCCTGAGCTGCAAGTATCTGAAAAAGTCTCGTTTATCAAGGTGAAATTTCTCCTGTAGTTGGTGGAAACTTTCCAGATGGGTACCTGAAGAGATCATGCAGTATGATTTCATTCCTTTTCCAGTCCATTCTTTGAATGTCAAATCAAGATGAACTGGCGCAAAATCCCCATCATGCTCAATCCATCTTAGTAACCGCATTTTCCTCTCTAAAAGTGGGTTACGGAGCTCTTTAAACCAGACGTTGAGAGGGACTTTCGTAAAAGCACACAACTCATCTAAATATGCACTTTTGAGTCGTTTGTCCCCTAGCAGAGCTTGAAGGGGGATGTCAATTTGGCTTAATTCTAGTTCTTTCCATTTGGCTTCATACCCCTCTTCACACCAATAGACCGCAAACTGAAGTTGCGCTGCTCTGTAGTAATTTTCCAGACATGGTAGTGACATTCCTCTATCTCTTGGTAACTGTAATGTTTTGTAACGGACCCTTGGTTTCTTATTCCGCCATATAAACCTGGAGATGATCCGGTTCCACTCATTGAACTGCGTGGTAGGGATTTCTATTGATAAAGATTGAAAAAGAAATAATAGCTGAGGTAAAATAATCATTTTTATGATTTCTATTCTGTTGTACAAATCGAGGGTCAGGGGAGCCCACCTGTCAAAATCATCTTTAATCTTATTAGTCATTGAACCATAGTTAGCGTCATATATTTTGTTTAGCTTTTTAGTAATATTAATGCCTAAATATTTCATTCTTTTTGTTTTCCAATTAAATTTGAACCGATTACTAATATCGTCTCGGGGTGAGTAGTTGAAGCACAGGGTTTGGGTTTTTCCGATGTTTAATTTATAACCTGAGTAAAGTCCGAATTGGTGGAGGCAGGACATGAGGTTGGGCAAACTGGTATCTGGATCGGACAAGGTCACCAGAACATCATCAGCATATAGACATGATTTGTATTCTCTTCCCTTAAACAGGATTCCCTTAATTTCTGGGTCCTCCCTGATGTTTTGAGCAAGTGGCTCTATGAAAAGTGCAAAAAGAATTGGACTCAGAGGGCATCCTTGCCGGCATCCTCGTTCCAGCGGGAATGTATCTGAAAGGCCGCCGTTTATCTTAATCCGGGCTACCGGCGAATTGTACAATGATTTTAAACAGCTTATAGTCGTACCATTAAAGCCAAACCGTTGCAGAACCAGGTATAAGTATTCCCACCTTACAGAATCAAAGGCTTTTTCAGCATCAAAGCTAATTGCTAACGATTTCAAGTTGTTTCTGTTCATAATATCAAACAGGTGCAAAGCTCTCCTCACATTATCCTGAGTTCGTCTGTTTTTGACAAATCCTGTCTGGTCCGCATCAATCAGTTCAGGGACAATATTTTCTAGTCTGCTGACAATTATTGAAGTGAATATTTTATAATCAGTGTTCAAGACAGAAATGGGTCGGTATGAGCTGCATTCAGTTTTGTCCTTTCCTGGTTTTGGTATAACCGATATTATTGCTTGTTTCCAGGATGGGGGTGTCTCGCCTCCTTTAAGCACATGGTTAAAACAATTTAGCAGCAAAGGTGTTATAGACTTCCTGAAAATTTTATACCATTCGGCTGGCAGCCCGTCTCCACCTGGTGACTTACTTGTTTTAAGGTTTGAGATGGCTTTATTGAGCTCTGCAGGTGCTATGTCGGCAGATAGACACTTGTTTTGCTCTGCGCCAATTGAAGGAAGGTCCAGGGAGTCCAGAAATTGTTTTACTGAGGGGAGTTCAGCTAATTCGGGTTGACTATATAGTTTTCTATAGTACATTTCAAATGATTTATGTATGTCATCTGGTGAGAAGCACATCTGGTTGGAGTCAGGGTTTTTAATTTTAAAAATGGATCTGTTTAGTTGCTGTTGTTTAAGTCGCCAGGCTAATATTTTTTTTGCTCGAGGTCCGTTTTCATAATAGGTTTGTTTAATATATTTGAGGTTAAGTATCACCTTGTCGTTGAGTTTCTCATTTAGGTTCGCTTTTATTTCAGTAATTTGCTGTAGTAGGCCAGGGTCTTTAGTTTCAATATGTTTCTGTTCTAAAATGTTTAACTGTTTAGTCAGGTCATTAAATTGCTCTGATTTTTCTTTCTTCTTCCTTGATGCCCACATTATCATTTTCCCCCGTAATACTGCTTTTGCCGCATCCCACAATATACTTGGAGACATCTCTGTGCTGTTATTAAAGTTTACATATTCTTCAAATTCCTTGTTAATGAATTCCTCAAATTTATTATCATTCAATAGACCTGTGTTAAGTCTCCATATTGTTGTCTTTGGGTGGGAGTCTAAGTATAACTTCATATATACTCCAGAGTGATCTGACACGTCCCTAGTGCCTATTGTACAGTCTAAAACCCTATATCTGTCTGCTCTAAACATGAAAAAGTAATCAATTCTTGAGTAAACGGCATGTGGGTGAGAGAAAAAGGTGAACTCCTTAGCCAATGGGTGACATTCCCGCCAGACGTCAACTAAACCTATCCGTCTAATCATTTTTTTAAGGTATAGGGAATCTGAGTTGATTTTCTTTAGAGGGTTTGAAGAATCCAGGGAGGGGTGCAATTGTGCATTCCAGTCCCCTCCGCAGATCAGAACGCCTGATGTTTCTGCCAATATGAGATCAGATACTTTATCAGTAAATGTTTTGTCTTGTCCTGGAGGTCTATATACATTGAGTAAAGTTACTTCATTTGTATCCAATCTTCCCTTCACCAAAACAAAACGACCTTCTTTATCTGTAATTTGTTTAGATACCTGGAAGTCCACCTTATTTGCAATTAATATTGCCACGCCCCTAGTATGTCCATTTGAGTCGGAGGAGTAAAATGTATTTTTAAAACCCATTTTTTTAAGTTTTTCATGGTTCTCCTTTGTTAAGTGTGTTTCTTGCCAGAAAATGATTTGTTGCTGTTCTCTCCTCATCTTAGCTATAAGTTTCCCTCGTTTGATAGAATTTTGTAACCCGTGAACATTAATTGTTATAACTTTATATTGCTGGTGGAACATGAATCTTCAAATGAACAAGTCCCTCTAACTTACACCTCCAGGGTGACCTTAACATTATAACATATAAAAAAACACACACACATAACAAAGTTGAAACTTGAAAACGTGTAAAAGGAACGACTTCCAAAACAAAGTGACTCAGTAAGGAGTCAGGGGTGGAGAGAAAAGTCCCCATGAGACTCTGCTCATGGGGGGTCTCTCCAGTGCAATCTGACATAGCTCAGAATGAGTGTAAGCTCAGTGCACGATCGGAGCCCTTGAACCAGCTCCCAAATCAAAGGTCATATTTTATATACATTTTCCACAATTAGTTACGTTGACATTAGCGAGGGTTAAATGAAACATTAATAAATCGGTGTCTGACAGTGTCTCTTTACGAAAATATTCAGTTGGTAGACCACATGCTGGATCAGACCATCATGAGTGTTTGTCTTACCATCAAGGTTTTAACTAGGAGAGGCAGCTGCGCCCCCCGCCTCGCGGCGGAATCCACTGAGTTTTTCCCGTGCTCTCTCTCCGTGTCGTTTGGCCTCCACCTTCTCCCAGGATAAACTATCCAGTTTCTCCATCAGCGCTGCCGTGGGGGGGCCCTTGTTGCTGCCGCAGTCAGGAGCGAGGCCTCTCTTCTGCAGGTCCTTCATGGCGTCTGCCGCGCTGTTGTACGTCACCGGGCCACCGTCAAAAAACACACGAAGCTTAGCTGGCGGCGGGGTTTGGAAGCGGAGACCTTTTTCTTTCAAGAGTTTTCTGATGGGGGCGTAAGCCTTCCTCTTCTTTTGGGTCTCTGCCGGATAGTCCTGGTCGAAATAAACCCGCTGCTGGTTAAGGCGGATCTCTCCTTTCTTCCACGCGGTGCGAAGCACCAAATCCCTGGTTGTGAATGCCAGAAAGTGGATGACCACGGAGCGGGGAGTCGCATTCTGCGGTGGTTTAGGACCCAAAGCCCGGTGGCAGCGTTGTATAGCCAGATCTGTGTCCTGGAGTGACAGCTCAGTCTTAATGAAACGCTCCATAAACTCCAACATGTTGTCTCCCTCCGTATCCTCCGGGATCCCGAACACGCGAATGTTGTTTCTCCGTGAGCGTGCTTCCAAGTCGGTCACCTTAGCTTGGAGTTTCTCCTGGTTGCTCATGGCCTGAGACAGCACCTCTTTCGCTGCTGCACTCCACTCCTCCATTTCTGCCACACGTTGTAGTGATTCCTCCGCTTTCTTTTTGTTCTCTTTAATGTCCGACGCTATTTCGTTTAGCCTTCCATTAATTTCCTCTTGAAAATTTCTTAGTTCTTTTTTCATATCAGTGGAGAAGCTGTCGCGAAAGCGGCCCAGCTCTTCTTTCATGTCTCCACGGATGGCTACTATTTCTTTGTGCACAGCTCCGATGCTAGCTTGAAGCCCGTCCATAGCCACGTGTTGCTCACATTCGCCGTCGTCGCCCACTTCTTTAAGGGTTTTCTTGCCCGTTTCTTGTGTAGATTTTGGTCTAACGTCACTTTTTAACGCCTTTGCCCTTTTCATTATAAATTAAACGTTCTTAGAGGGTTGATTCTTCTCTGGCAAAGGAAATTTAGCCGACCAGTTGGGAGCCCAGGTTCAACGCATCCGCTCACCTCTACGCCATAACCGGAAGTCGATTATTATTTTTTGAAGGTCAGTTTAGTTTACAGACTTAATAATCCGTACTGTTTTCATTTAATGTAGTTTTTATTTCCATTTAGTTTTTTGGTTGCATTTAGTTTTTATTCAAGTGCATTTTTTGTTAACGGAGACTGAGAGTCCATTTTATTTTTGCTTTTGGTTGTTTTGTTTATTTTGTGTTCCAGTTCCAGTGTTAAGTGTTCTTTTGAAATGAAAGTTTATTAATCTTTCAGAGGATGTACTTGCATTATGTCATTATCATTACATTAGTTTAAAACAGTCTCCAAACAATATTATTGTTTCTCACAATAATTTCTGAGACAGTTAATCATCCAGCAAAATTTGTTATCGTGACAGGTCTAGTAAGTATGTGAATACAGATAGCCTGTGGGTATTACAGTTACAATTAATTATTCATGAGGCGAAACTACAACAGATGCTTCACCATTTCGAAAGATGAAAAGATTTGATGGATTTGGTTAGTTAAGCTCCAGTGTGAAAATTACAAGCCAAAGTTGGGTGCAGTGAACATTTTGAAGAGCCCCTGACGTACAAACGTATAATATTACAGTCGATTCAACTTTTGCCATGAGCCTTCCTAACTATATTTAATTACAAAAAGAAGGCAGATAAAAGAGAAAATTAGACGCAGACAAGGGATCTAAGGAAAATCTGTTCACACCATTCCACTTGCCAACTCGGTCATTGGGCTCATCATTCTGTTGGTCACAGTAATCTTGTGAAGACAAAGAGTCTTCACTTTATTCACAAGATCCACCTGTCAGTACAGGTTTGTACTGGTATGGTTGAATATTTGTTAGACTTACAAAGTCTTCTGCTTCCCTTTTCACTGATAAACAATGTGACTGTAACCTCGCTCTTCGTCCTACAGCGTTGTATCATAGTTGGCCGTAGCACAGATGATATCATCAACCAAAGACAGTAACACTTATCTCACAATCCCCATATTTTGGTATTTTTACACAAAAACTAAAACAAGTCATTAAGTTTTTAAATCAGAGAAATGGGCCACTGGAATGTTTTATGTAATCGAAAATAAAAGAAAAATATAAAACATTATTTTCCTATTTTATTTCATTTGACCTTTCAGAAATGTTTTAAACAATAACTTTACTGCTATATAGAGCTAATCAAATTTTTTACTAGTGGGTACCATATCCTATAATTACTTTCAATCTGACGCAATCAGATAGTGGTAGCTATTCTTTTCATTTAAAGTTTTTACAACACCTTTTTTACTATCTGTAAAAAAATTACAACTTTTTTATGTCACTTTTCTGTCCTTCTCCACAGCTGCAGCTCTATTTTGCCATTTCAAAAAGCGTGATGTGGCATCACAGACAGTCCCAGCACACAAGAGAAGAAAGGAATTGTCAGGCTCACGTGTTATTATAAGCTCATCTTCCAAGAAATACTCAGCTAAGCAGCGATCTGGACTTGATGTGTCTGTTAAAGTGCAGAGGTCATCTTCAGGTCTTGAATCTCAGTGGACTTACTGCAGTCCTGGAGCTCGTCTCCCCTCCCCTTCTGTTCATATCAGTGAATCAGAAGAATCTGACTGCTCCAGCCCAAGCCCAGTCATCTTTCTGGATGAAGTAGGCTACCAGAAGAGCCTGCTGGCAAAGCTGGACATCCCCCAGGTTCCAGGGGGGCCCAGGGAGCAAGTGGAAGACTCAGATTCTGAAGTCAGTGAATTTTTTGACAGCTTTGACCAGTTTGATGACCTGGAGGAGCTGAATTCTGAAAACTGCACTCTCACACTGCCTTTGGACCCCATCAGTTCCTCAACTGCACAAGAAAAATATGCTGAGAATAGTTCCAGTGGGTCAACATCCAAATATGTTTCCAGGGGCTGCTCAACCAAGAGTATGAATCCTCATCGCTTTGACCAACCCATCCTTCCAGCCAATGTGAAAAAACCCACTCCCCTAAAACCAGGTTCTCCCTACTCACTTCACACTGAAGTCCCTGACTTGACTTGGTCTGTGCAGACCCCTCCTGAGGAGACTGGTGTCCCTCTCTTTAGTCCTGTCAGCTCTTCTGCTTTTAGTCCATTGGTGGACTCAAGTGAACTACTGGAATATTTCTGTAAAACAGATGAGGATGATCAGGACAGCTCAGAGCTACAAAAACCTCAGGATCTCTGCTCCTTGTATAAGACCTACTCAGACTTTGCAAGCAGTTTGTCCAGAGAAATTCTGGAATCTGTGTGTGGCTTTCAGTCTGCTGTTGACATCAGTGACAACAAGAATCTCAGTTGTGTCTGCCACAAGGAGTTTAAGAACCCATCAGGGTATTTTATGAAACTGTCAGACATTCAAGAAACTGTAACAGTGGCCAAGCTGCAGAAGACATCTAAATGTCTGAAGGATGGCATTCAAAAGTTTGCTTCAGATCTGGTGGAGATGAGTTTGGGCGGCGCCCTGCGAGACCTACAAAAAGGAGTATCCTCCTGTACCACCACTTTATGTCATTTGGCGGCTAGACTCACTTCTTCAGTTTTTCAGATGGCCTTCCATGAAATTGGCATGCGACGTGCCTTTGTGCTGAAAGAACGAGCTATCAACGGGTTAGCTGGCTTCCTTGTTGGTGAGGCTGTTTCTGGGGCACTGAAAGAGTTCCTCACAGTAAAAAAACAGATATTCCACAACACAGTGTCACAATTTGCTACCAATCTGGCTGAGGAGCTTGTGTTTGAAGGAATCATGGAAGTGTGTCAGTTCTCCCATCCCTCTACCCCTCTCACACCTAGTGACTGGTCTTTTGGCCACAGGCATGAGGAGGAGGATGAAGAGGAGGAGGTACTGTGCTCCTATGCTTCAGACTTGTCAGAGTCTGTAATTCAGGAAGCTTTCATAGAGCTTTCTCAAGCTGATGTAGCATTTACTAGCAAGGCAGCTATTAGTGTATCCCTAGACAACATGTGCTACGTTACTGCAGAGAACACAGGCACTCATACCTGCAGTACCTTTGCTAACCAACAGGTTTTAAGTGCCAGCTCTGCCTCATCAGCCCCAGGGCTCTCAGGACAGGTGGCTCCTTGCACAGTGAAGAATGCTCTGTTCACTGTTTCAGGCATGGCGAGCTGCATTCCTGTACCCCAAGCAGGCCATGCCCTCTCCCACTTCCAGGATACAAAAGAGCCCTTCAATTCTAGCTTCTCAGATACCTCAAAGACCAGTCCCAAACAAATAGCTGCATTGTCATCTGACACCACTATTTTCCCTCACACTCACCTTTACAGCCATCCCACCTCCATATCTGGAGATGACCCCTCCCAACGAAAGTGTTCAATCCAAAACTTTTCTGGCAACATGGTAGATATGATTGTTTCTGAGGCTTGTGAACTTATAACTACCTCTAAGATGAAGAAAAGCTTTGGTGATTGTGCTGATTTCTTAACAAAGACAATTGGAAGCCGATCGGATTTATCTTCAAAGCAGGAGACTCTAAGTTCTGTTTCAAAGCAGGGAGTGGGCCAAGATTGTTTCACAAACAATGGATCTGTGTGGCAGGATGAATCTATTGAGCAAGCAACGGACCTTTTTATTCCCCCAGTTTCTTTTCAGACAGGCTCTTTAAACCGGGGTATAGTCCAGTATGAAATGGTTCCCAGGGGGAGAGGTGTGGTTCAAACACATTCGGTAACAATGGATACTCTTGATGTGCCGGGTATAGCTGTGGGTGGGCAGAACAGGATATCCACTCCTGTGGATGACTCAACTCCAAGCTTTAGCCAAAAATCTAGTGGGACTCCTGGTACTCCTCCCTCCACCCCCCAGCAGCCTAGTGTAGTCTCCAGAAAGAAACAGATAAAACAGTTCTCAAAGAAGCTGAAAAGCAAGCTGGCAAAGGAGTTTTCTCCTGCAACGCCACCTCCAACCCCTCATTATCAACCCGAACCAATCCCTGGCCCAAAAGACATAATTTCTGAAACAGTCAAGGCTGAGTTTATGCTCAGTCTGATGAGGTCTCTTTCTGAGGAGGCAGGTGACACAGAGGAGGAAGAACCAGTTGAAGGAGGAGATATTTGTGGCACGGACACATGTTCAGAGTCAAATGGTGGCAGATGCAAGCTCAACCAATTGCCCTCTCACAGGATGTCTAACAAGGAAGCTTTCCATTATGCTGAGCGGCTAGCTTGTCACATAGTCTCCATGGCAACAGAGATGGATACCCTGGAAGTATCAGAGACGGATGGGAAAATGAAGAAAGGCAGTGAAAGGAGAGACAGTGGGGCTCTGTTCTCAGAGCAGACCCTGGACAACTTGTGGTTGTATGCTGGTGAGGTGGCAGGAGAAGTCATAAATGATGTAAAAAGGATGGTGAGCTCAAGACAGCGGTGTCCATATCACAGAACTGGAGAGCTTAGAAGAAGAAGCTTTGACAGATCTAGCTCTGAATGTTGGCATCAACACCACAGACACCAGTCTCAACCCAGTACAAGTCAGAGCAGAGACTGGAGGTTAGGGGGGTTGGCTGAGCAGTGGTCCAATGACCTGATGCCCTCTGCTTCCTGGTCTCCAACCTCTACTTCTAGCACCAGCTCCAGCTCTGGTCTGTCTTCTGAGTATCCCAGCTGCGAGAGTGTGACAGATGAATATGCAGGCTACCTCATTCGGGTGCTGAAAAAGGAGAGTGGCAGTAGGGAGTTGGTCCTGAACCAGTACGCAAGCCGTTTGGCATACCGCTCTATAAAACTAGGACTGGCTCATGCTAAAAAAATCAAGCAAACATCCGCTTCCAGCCGCCTTCACTCCTCTAGATCTCTACCAGATAAATTAAAGATTTCTGGCTGTGAGACCTTGTCACCCAAAGATAGAGCACACTCAGTGGGTTTTCGATCAGATGAGGAGGCGCCATGTTGTTGTAGGAACCCCAAAGAGCAGAGTAAGAGGGAATTCACTGATCTGGTCAACTTTGCTGAGTCTTTAGCTTACAACATCACCTGCGATGTTACACGCAAGCTAAATTTTTCCTCTGTTCGGCTTCCAAAATCTTTTACTGACTCTTGTCTTTATAAGAAGTCTAAACTTGAAGACATGACGGATAATATTATGAGGAACTCCTTCTCTTGCCCTCTGTTGTCAAAAGAGGATAAAAGTAGACATTACCACAGTACAGGAAGCCTGTATGACGGCGCGTACAACAGCAGGGTGATGAAGGTCATTGAGCATTATGCTAAGAAGATTGTGGATGATACACTAAAAATGAGCTTGGCGTCAGTTGTACATTGTTCGTGGGATGACAGACATTCTCACATCCAGAGATTGTCTGAGAGGCAAACAGTTGTCCGAGCTTTGGGAGAGAGGACTTGTTGTTATTGTCAGGTCCAGGAGTGTCCGTACTGCACAAGACTTAGCCGACACCACTACCAGTCTGCATTACAGAGAAGGTTGCGAGGGTCAGAATCTCATTCTGGACCTGACCGTGTTTCTGGTGTGCAGATTCCCAAAATCCACATTGAACTGGACCATAGGGCAGCATTTGCAGAGGAGGTTGTGTCTCTGGCAATGGAAACAGCAAAACGTGAATTGAGTAACACCAGCCTCAATGCAGACAGTGGAATTGGCCACGACGGCACCAGCTACGCTGAAAGCCTAACTGCTGAAATCATGGCATCAGCTCTGTTCAACACCTGTCAGGCTGCCCACATCAGGTAACACACATCAAGTTTCACATTTGTCATATCATTTGGACGCTCTGGCTGTTTTATCAGTTTTACTTAAGCTAAGACTATGCACATATTTTGCTAAAGCAGTTTTTCTTGATAAGCTTTTTAGAGATAAGAAATTGAAAATGTCACAAGAATGTTATTTCATGCTGCATGGCCATGAAAGAAAGATTTGTATAGGTAAAGCATAAAATTTTACCCAATTTTTCAGAATCTGTTTTTTTTTTTTTTTTAATCATTAACAGTTCTCCGGGCAGGGAAGCCTCTGAGTCCACTGTGTCTCAGCAGCTGAGTGTTGGAGATGACAGTCTGGGCAGCTGGTCTAACCTGAGCTTTGAAGATGATCACCCAGATGATAACAGCAGTTTCCTACATCTCAGTGACAGGTAGACAACAATTTAGTGTACAAATATCCATTTCGCTGTCAGAACACAGTTTGTGTATCTCCCATTATGAGAAGTAATGAGTAATAAATACATATTTGCATTGACTTTTCACTCTTTTCATTTCTTAAAGGGATAGTCTGGTCATTTTTGAAGTGATGCACTGCCAAATAGTTATCAATTGTTAGTACATTACTACCTGAATGTATCAGTCTGTCTGATCAGCATGTCTCATCAGTCCAAACGTTTTATCAACTCCTGGCAGACTGATACAATTGCAGCCTCAGCTCCATTTGTATGTAACGATGTGTGCTCAGCAAATGTTACTGTTCAGAAAACGGCAACAAGTTAAACATGTTGTCATGCAAAAGTGGAAGTTTAATATTAGCTAAAGTGGCGTTCGCTCACACCAGTAAGTTGTTTTTGAGAAAGACTTGTTAAAAAGACTGAAAATCAATAAACTGTATAAAGGGCCCTCATTTGGCTAACAATTAGCCTAGTCTGGATGAAGGCTCTTGCCTCGTTCTCCATATTCTGTGCTGTGTGACTGATGTCACAGCTGATAAGGCAGTAACTACTAACCCTAACTGTTTGACAGAATATCATTTCAAAGATGACTAGACTATCCCTTTAAAAGAGATGTTTTAGTATGGATCTAACGGATCATAGTGTCCATGACTGCTCTTCAGGATTCAAAGCTGCAATTGATGGTGGCTTTTGTCATACTTCTATATGATAAGAATTAGTTTCAGTGTTTTTTGTTTGTTTCTTTTTTTGGTACAAGAGTATTTTTTTTTTCTTCCTTAGTTTTTGCCTACAGCTCTTTATCAGTTGAAACTAATAATCATCAACGTAATTATACTCAGTAAAGCTTTAGATGTTATACTTGTAGGAGCAAGATTTTAGAAACTGCTTAAAGCTGAACTGAAATGTTTTGAAGCCAACATCAGTCGAAAGAAAATCATAAAATATGCTTATTGTAAAATTAAATATATATATACTTTTTTAAATCTTTTTTTTAAAATACTGTGCATTGAAAAAATAGTGTTTTTTCTGCTTTTTCCGGGACCACCTTGAAATATGACATCCACAGAGCCGCTGAGTTTCACGAGCATTCAGCCATTCAACAGTGAGTGGATGAATACCGGTACAACATAATTCAGTTTGTTGGAATTAATTGTTCGAACCAGCCAGAACATACCGCTGGAGTTTCATTTTTTGGCTTCCTGAAAAATAAAAACCTTCCTCCGATTTGGATTCATAAGCTCCAATGTGGGAATTACTATCAGAACTCGGGTTCTGACCACTTCAGAGAGATGCACGGCTCCAACCCTCGTTAATGCAACGGATTAGCTTCACGACAATAAAACAGGACCTTTTGCTAGCAGCAGTCCCAACTATTCTTAATTTTAAAAGAAAGGCAAATGGACAGGAGGACTTCACCACAGAGAAGGAGACGAGAAACAGGAAGTTTTACTTTAAAAGTGACATGATTGCGCGCTGTCATTAAAGGTCTGAGCTGCTTACAGACTGACAGCCTGAGATCAGTTTGTGATTCAAACAGTTTGTTATTGATGAAAAAATATAAATAATCCATGTGTGATTAAACAAATGTCATAGTCTGAAACTGCTGTTGATTAGTTTACTCTGGGGGAGAGTTCATAAATGCTACTTGCAAGCATGCTCACAGTTTTTAGCATCCATCCTTGTGTTTAAAAAAAGGCTTATTCCTTCATTTCCACTAGTAAACAACCAGACAGTAGCGGCGTTCTTGACCGGCCAGGGCACAGCGCACGTCTCGAACCCAGGACGCAACTCCGCTCCACAAATCACCCACTTCAGAAATCATTGACTAAAACACTAAAAACAGTTTATTTAACTTTTAGATTAGAAAAATGGGTCCCTGCACTGTTGTGTTTGACTAAATAACGTTCATGAAATGTTAATTTTTTGACATTTGATTTCAGTTCACCTTTAAGTACATTCTTTTATGCATTCTAGCCAAAAAATATGCAGTATTATTCTTAATTAATTATTATTCTTTGAGATGATAAAAGTTGTTACTTTAGCCATCTCAAAGGATCTTGATTGTTCTTGTACTTGATCTGTTTTTGAAAAAGTGAACCGTCTATATATACTAGGGGTCGGAATCTTTAGGTATTTCAAGATAAGTTTACGATTCAGTTGGCTGCAATGCAATTACAAAACGATCATGGACTGTGTGATCAGTTGGCACTGAGGATATAAGTTTGAAATAACTCTCAGCTACTGCCACATCAAATTTTAGGTCTACAACTGTAAAATTTACCAATTTATAGCCATTTTTGTACTTTCTAAGATTGCTTAACTATGATGAATACCTTGAATGTGGTTAACTCTAAAAGTTATTCTGTTGTGGATGTAGATTTAATAATTACAATGTGGGGATTTCATTAAAATTCATTCAGTGGTTCATAAGATATTTTGATAAAAAGACAGACAAACAAACTCATTCACATATAGACATGGCTAAAACCATTACTGCCCTTTGATCTTCAGCGGTGGATGATAAAAAGAAGTCTAGTTGGCTTTGTTTGAACCTTCTAGTAGTATAACTGTTGTTGTTTTTTTGTAAATGTTGGGCCTGTTTAAGAAGGAGTCATCTGTGCCTGAGTCTAAATGAGTAGATAGGTTAGAAGGGATAGTCTATAATTTAGTGATCTCATTTAGACTCCACTGCCAAAGTTTTATTATTTATCAATAATTCTGCAGTTTATTGAATTTTTCCAGATACATTTCACAATCACAGAATGTTTAAAAACACGTTTTTGTGTTGTCCACATGATTTAAAAAAACAAAACAAAATAAACTTCTCTAAGAATAGTGATTTCATTCTTTTCATTTTGTTGTGTTGGTGTCTATAGAATTAGTTTAGGAGTCTGGTCTTCTGACTATCTGCAAAAGAATCTCATGAAGTTTCTGGAAATGAGGCTTTGTACATTTCTGGCCAAGGTTTTTATCTCTGTGGAGGCAAAACTAACATCTGAGATTCTTTCCCAAGATACCAAAACAATATAATGTATGAGCAGGGCTATGTTAATGTATCATAATATTTTCTAAAGGTGTGTCCTTGAGTGCTTTCTCACTTCAGGCACTGTTTTTACAAGAACAAAGTCTGTTGTGTGATTCATTATAATCTTCAAATGCCTGTTGGAAACGTTTCTGCACAGCAGATGATGTGACAGAGGAAAGAAAAACACATTGATGAGCTTATTTAGACACCGAGCTTGATAATAAACGAGGCAGGTCTTGATATGTGCCATTCTGTCAAAGCGCAGGAGAAAACTAAGGTAATACAGAATAATAAGGGTATTTATAGATATAACATTTGTCCCTCACTTCTAACACTCAGACATTGTTGCATGCCACAGTGTGCCAGATCACCCCAGCAACCGAATCATTCACTAATTACAGAGGTAGTGTGTGTAATTTTGCTCTGTTGCCTGCTGGTTGTCTTGGTGGAATCCACAAGATTAATGTGAGAGAAGAATGTAATGATCTCACATCTGAGGCCATGAGCAACACATTTTCTATGAACAATACAGATGATTCAGTGGGATATACAGTGGAAAAACTTACTCATTTGGAGAAAATTTGTCTGTATTGAATCTCAGCTGACAGTTACAAGATTATTCTTAAAGCTAGGAGATGAGGTATGAAAGTCAGCAGTTGCAACACAGTACCTGTGTGTGTGAATGAGAGGGAGGCAGGTGGAACAGTGAGGCTACAAGGAGCAGAGGTCACAAAAGTGCAGGACTTAAAGTACTTAAAATCGACTGTCCAGGAAAACATGGAGTGTGGTCAGGAGGTGAAGAAGAGAGTCCAGGCAGGACTGAGTGGATGGAGAAAAGTTTCAGGAGGGATTTGTGACCAAAGGGTGGCAGCAAAGGTCAAAGGAAAGGTTTACAAGACAGTGGTGAGAGCAGCGATGTTGTATGGTTTGGAGACTGTGGGACGGACCAGAAGACAGAACAGGAAGTGGTAGAGCTGAAGATGTTGAGGTTCTTCTTGAGAGTAACAAGGATGGATAGGATGAGGAATGAGGTCATCAGAGGTACAGCACAGGTTGAACGACAGAGAGATAAAGTTAGAGAGGCCAGACTGAGATGGTTTGCACATGTGCAGAGGAGGGACAGTGGGTATATTGGTAGAAGAATGATAGAGATGCAGCTACCAGGAAAGAGACAAAGAGGAGATATATGAATGCAGTTAGAGAGGACATGGAGGTAGTTGGTATGAGAACAGAGGACGCAGAAGAGTTGTGCCCCTTTTACACGGGCTCTAAAGGTCCCAGCTCCACTCTACTTGGCTCGCTTTGCACATGTTTCTGTCAGCATTTTTTCGAGGCCGGCCCCTGCTTTTTTGGTCCCTGCTTCAGAGTCGGGCCAGCCGGGCCAGCCCTGCTTCATGGGCGGCGCAAGCTGAGCTCCTGTTCACTCATTGGTCGTGGGTATGACTAGATGCAAGCATAAAGAGCGAACGGTAGGAATATAAACAACAGCGTTAGCTTACTGCTACAGACCAAACTGGGCAGTGTGAACACGATGCATTCTTTATAGAGCCGAGCCGAGTAGAGTGGAGTAGAGCCTCCGTGTAAAAGGGGCATTAGATGGAGGAGGATGACTCACTGTGGCGACCCCTGAAAAAGGATAAAAAAAGAAAGGTAATCATCATCATTTGAGGACATAATGAATATGATCATTTTTGTAACAAAACAAAACCTTAACATACTCTAATCTTTTGTTGCACTGAGCTCTTCTCTTGTTCAAGTGGTGGTTTACCTGCCATTTCTCCTCAGCAGCAATGGAAACAGCAGTAGCTGGAGCAGTCTGGGCCTTGAAGGGGAGGTGTGTGAGGAGCACATGTCATTCTCCCCCTCTGACAGGTGGGTCAGCAATTGGAAGAGACAAATAACCTTTTAATCTGCAACCCAAAATCAGAAAGAGCTTTTACATTATGAAACATTAGGGATACACTAATCCACATTTTTATCAGATCCTGTTATTTGATTTTAAATATCTGCAGATAGTAATATTTTCCCATGCAGAAATCTTAGACTTAAACATATTTTTATGTTTTAATTTATTGTAACCTTGCATAAATTATACTGTTATAATCAATAAATTATATTTATAATAGTTACCATAATGAACCACACAAACACTGTAAGGAATTGCACTACAATTTTTTGTATTTATATTCATCCATTATTGGCCGCTTGTTCCAAAGTTGGGTCACGGTGGCAGAAGCTTGAGCAGTGAGGCCACAACATCTCTTTCCACAGCCACCTCTTCCAGCTCTTTCTGAGAAGATTCCCAGCCGTCCCCAGGTCAACTTGGAGACATAGTCTCTCTTGCATGTCCTGGGTCTTCCCTGGAGTCTCCTCCAAGTTGGACATGCACAGAAAACCTCCTTAGGGAGGCATCCAGGGGGCATCCTTAGATGCCCAAACTGCCTCAACTGGTTCCTTTCAATTCCTTGCACAAAATATCATCATGGCTACGTGACTCCTGTTTAAATCTTAATGCTAGGAAATCAAAGTGTATTTGTTTCTCAATAAAGAAAGCATCGTCACAGATTCTGTTGAACAAGTATCTCAGGAAAAATACTTAAGTCATTTTGGATGCCCAGTTAAACTTTAGAAGCCATGTTGATAAAATTTGCAAAACTGTTAGCTCAAATATAAATTGTTTCAAAATTATTAGAAAATGTTTAGCACTTCATTGTGCTCAGATGTTTTTTAACACTATAATCCTTTCAAATCTGTCCTATGGAGCTACTGTCTGGTCACAGACCAACCAAACTGAACTCAAACCACTGGAAAGTCTCTACAATCAGCCCTTAAAGGTTTTATATCAAAAGCGTATCAGATTTCATCATTGTCATATTCCAGCTAAATTTGGTATTTTGGATTTTTCCAATTATATAAGTCATAACCTTTTAAAATTGATGTTTAAATGGACTTGCACCAAAACCACTAAGTGATTGTATACAGAAATTGCAGGGCAGTAGTAGATCTACTAGAGCGGCTTTAATTGGCAATTGTAAGGTTCCATTTCGTAGGACCACTTTTGCTCAAAGTGCTCTATCTGTGAGAGGATCCACAATTTGAAACTCTACATGTCAATTTAAAGTCTGTAACCAGTTTCAGTATGTTCAAAAAACAAATTTGTTTTTATCAAAAACAACTGTATCCATACTTAATGTATTTTTTATTTTTATATCATATACATCTCACTGTTTTACATGTATGATTTTATATATGTTATTCATACTGTGTTGTTTTATTTTATTAGACTGTTCCACTTTTACTATTTTATAGTTGTTATATGTATTGTTCAAAAAGCCCATCTAGGGACAAGTACTGCAAATTACCTCACGCTACAAGTACCATGACACAAGCAATACTGCTGTTTTATCCAGTTTGTCTATGTTAATGTGTGTCTGTCCCTATCAAATAAACTTATCAATCAATCAATGTGGAGGAGCAGCAGCTCTACTCCGAGTCCCTCCTAGACACTGAACTTCTCAACCTATCTCTAAGGGAGAGCTCAGCTACCCTGCAGAGAAAACTCATTTTGACACCTGTATCTGAGATCTTGTTCATTGGACACTACCTAGTGTTTGTGACCATAGATGAGGGTAGGAACATAGACCAACTGTGAACAGAGAGCTTCACCTTGCAGCTCAGCCCCCTTTTCACCAAAATGTATTTGGACAGCATATGCAATACTGCTGAATATAGTGGTCTGTTGATCTTATGCCCCATTTTTCCCTCACTCGTGAACAAAACCCAGAGATACTTAAAATCCTCCATTTGAGGCAGCACCTCACTCCCAACTAGGATTGGGCAGTCCACCTTTTTCCAACTGAGAACCATGGCCTCAGATTAAGAGGTGCTGATCATCATCCAATCTACTTCATACTCTGCTGCAAACTTCCCTAGTGAGCGCTGGAGATCACAGCACAATGACGCCAACAGGACCACATCCTCCGCATATAGCAGAGAAGAAATCTCAATGTCATCAAACCGGACACTTTCTACCCCTTTGCTGCACTGAGAAATTCTGTCCATAAAAGTTATGAACAGATTCCATGGCAACGGGCAGCCCTGGCAGAGTCTGACTCTCACCCTGAAGAGGTCCAACTTACTGCCAGCAGTGCTAACCAGACTCTTGCACCGTTTTAGGGACTGAATGGCCCGAAGCAACAGATCCCCCAATCCTGTACTCCTGGAGCACCCCCACAGTGGGAACACAAAACACATGTAGACTGGTTTGGCAAACTCCTATGGTCCCTTGAGGGTAGTGAGGGTAAAGAGCTGGTCTAGTGTTTCATGGCCAGAACAGAATCCACGTTGCTCCTCCTGAATCTGAGATTTTACCATTGACTGTACTTTGTTCTCCAGGCTGAGGAGTGTTATTTCCTTGTATTTCGAACACACCTCCAGCCCTCATTTTTGAAAAGGGAAACCACCACCTCAGTCTGACAATTCAGTGGCACTGCCCTCAACATCTTTGCGATATTGCAAAGGCATGTTAACCAAGACAGCCCAGCAACATTTAGAGCCTTCTTCCATGGAATATGTGCTGATATGATTGAGAAGTTCCTGGGAGTATTCCTTCCACCACCCAATGACATCACTGGCTGAGGTCAACAGCACCCTGCTTCCATTAAACAGTGTTGATAAAGTGCTGCTATCCCCACCTCAGCTGCCTGACGGTTTCCCAGAATCTTCTTGGAGCTTCTTAGATCGAGTCTCTATCCAAAGCCTCACCAAAGTCACATTTGAGCTTTTGCCTCAGCAACAGCCAAGGCTGCAGCCTGCTTGGCCTGCTGAAACCCCTCAGCTGCCTCTGGAGTTCTACCAGCTAACAAGGCTCTATAGGACAATAGGACTTCTTCTGCTTGATAGACTCCCTTACCCAGAGTGTTCACCACCGGGTTTGAGGATGGTCCACCAGAAGAGGCACCAACAACCTTGTGGCCACAGCTCAAGGCAGCCACCTCTATAATGGAAACATGGAACATGGCCCACTCAGACTCAATGCCCCTCACCACCACTGGGATGCTGTTAAAGCTCTGTCTGATGTAGGAGTTGAAGAGTTCTTCTGCCAGTTGGTCCGAGCAAACTCTCACTACACATTTTGGGTCTACTGAGTCTGTCTGGCATCTTTGTCTGCCATTTTAGCCAACTAACCACCAGGTGTTGATCAGTTGACAGCTCAACTCCTCTCTTCACCTGAGTGTCCAAAACATACGGTCACAGATCAGATGTCACAAATACAAAGTCTATCATTGATCTGCAGCCAAGGGTTTCCTGGGGCTATGTGGACTTATGGACACCCTTATATTTGAACAAGGTGTTTGTTGTGGACAAACCGTGGCTGCTCTTTCCTATGTTCTGCTTTGAACAGACTGAAATTTGCTTTGTAAGTCTGTCCACATACAAACAAATGACCAGTCACAAATTTTTGCAGTAGTTTCATTTTAATAAAGTCAAAATATCAACTAAAGATTTTTTAAAAAAACATTATATAAAAGACTTTGGTCCCCTACAATCCAGCCAGAATTCTGATAACAGAATTAGTTCAGTATTCCATTTCAGTATTGCAGCCTCTGTGTGGTTCACTAAACGTATCGTTTTGTTCTACCTTGATAATGTTGTGATTAGCTAATTTAACATTGGTAAAGAGGAAGATATTCAGGTACTTTATTCAGACACGCTGAAGGCTAAACAGAGTTCATTATACAAAGATGGTCTCAAATGTTCGTTTCAACCTAAATTGTTGTTTTTGTGAAGGATTTTAGGCAAATATTATTGACATTTTTATTTTGGTAAATGATCTTTAACTTGATGTATGCCTCACAGGCACTACAATATTGTTTACAGCTGGGAATAGATTCAACTAAAATAATCTTGGTGTTACACCTAAATGTATTGTTTAGCTTGTTTGCTGTTTCTCCTCTCTTCAGACTCTGTCCTAACTGCTCCATAATCTAAATGCTGAATTAAAAAAAAAAAGTCTTCAGACATTTTCCCTTTGAAAAGAAAATGATATCCTTATAGCATATGAAGCAGAGTCTGAGTGTCTGTAGCTACAGGCTGAGTCAACAAGACTGTGATTAACAACCTTATAAAATGGAGAAATCACTATTTACCAGCTGGCACATCACATAGCAAATGCTCACAAAATTGACAGAGAGGATGTCAAGTAGCTTTTTAGAAAAAAAA
The DNA here is from genome assembly GCF_001649575.2 of Kryptolebias marmoratus. NCBI lineage: Eukaryota > Metazoa > Chordata > Actinopteri > Cyprinodontiformes > Rivulidae > Kryptolebias > Kryptolebias marmoratus. The sequence continues at coordinate 24,978,981 of NC_051435.1, read as the reverse complement.
AAAAAGTAGTTTTAAGCACTATGTTTTAACTGATAAAATATGCCAAAGTATAAAAGTAAAATGTAATCTAGAAAAAAAACTGACCGGAACAAACAGAATACTTTTGGTGTGTATGAGATGCTTTGCATGCAGCATTTTGGTCTTTTTCTTATTGTGTGTATGTTTTCTGTCACGTCTCATCCACCAGTGATAATGCAGAGGACAAGGAAACTGAGGTCAAAGAGGAGGCCAGTGGTAAGCATGTTTTATGATTGTTTCCGTCTTTAAGTGTGCTGCACTTTGTGATAATGCCAGATTTTAGCAAAAACAAAATGTTTAAATTACAAGTTTGACACACAAAAATGAGTTAAAGACTTGAGGGCTGATTTTTTTTTTTTTTTTTTTTTTCCCCAACTTCCTGAGATTTGTAGTTGGATTCCAGCTGTCTGTTCTCATCTGATTGTTGTTTCGGGGGGATTTTACCACCCCCATGTTCTTGCCACACCAGTGCATAATGTGTTTTCAGCCCTGAGTGAGGGGAGGGGGGGGCTGTGTGGAAGCGTGGGAACCTAAGTCATGGTTGCCATACTTTATTCCTCAGTGGATCTGCTTGTATTTGGTTTGTGAATAACAGCAGTCCATCAGTTGATCAGTTGTGTCAGTGTGAGGCTGAATAAAATGAGAAATAACATCTCTCTGTCCTTCAGGGTTACTGTGTGTGGACAGGACTCAGCTGCAGGCTCCCAGGACCACTCTGCTCATTGTGAACTTGGACGTCAAGGAGCCTGGGCGTGGCTCTCAATATTTGACCCTCGACCCCCAGCTCAGGAGCATGCTGCAATGGGTGGCTGCCTCCATGGCTGACATCCCTCAGATTCAGCTGAGCGCCGAAAGAGGGCTGCAGCAGGTGATTCTGAACAAGTTTATATTTCAACACCAATACTTTTTTTTTGCCACAGCTCATTATGGCAGAGAAAGAATGAAGTCTTTCTTTCTCTGGTTGTGAAGGTTGGTTCTTAAGGTTAGGAGTCCTATATAGTATTGTCCTGGTTTTCACTAAAATCACATTTGTTGCAAAGATAAAAACCAACAGCTTCTGGATCACACAACCCTATAAGATCTTTACAAACATAAACATTTATACCATTAGGCTTGTTTTAGACACTGGTTAAGAAGACTGCTTTCATAATAGAAATGTTTCATATACATTACCCATTAATTAACCATTTGAAGGACATAATATAAATTACATAACTTTTTCTGTGCTTGAGAGCAGACATTTGCATATATAAAGACACCAACTGAAAAGAGACAAACTTCATTTGTTTTGGGATCCCTAAATTTTAAAACATTTTTATGATTTAATTTTCTCAGACATCGCACACATCTCATCTTGATCTCCTTGTGTTGCATTTACTCTATCTTAGATTTCAGAAGTTCAAACTTTTCACTGGGTCTACTTGTTTTCTCTTATGCTGTTAACTTTAAATTTGTAGTAGAAGTGCTGCACAGTCATAGGAAAAATACAGTACACCTTCTGGCAATTCTTGGGTTATATGTATCAGATCTCTATTATTTAAATCTTACCTCAAGCATACAACACAAACCACAGATTACACTATGTCATTAGTTATTAAACAAAAACAAATCCAAAATGGAAAATCTGTGTGTGTGGAAAAACTCTTTTCACTCTTGCTGCTCAGCCAGGTGCTGCTGATTAAATGTATTTTGATTAACTGATCATTGTCAGTGTCACCTCTGTAAAAGCATGGATTTTAGCAGCCTGCTGCTCTGGAGCATATACAGCCGATGTCTTAACACAATGCCAAGGGAGAAAGACAACAGCAGTGGCAGTGGAGTAGTAACTGATGATGCACATCAGTTTGGGAGGGATTACAAGGTCATTTCCAAACAACTCGGAGTCCATTATTTTATAGTGAGAAAGAGTGAAAATTGTTTAAGACAGCTGCTAATCTTCCTAGGAGTGGATGTCTTAGCAAATTCTACCCTATGGTCAGATTGTGCAGTGCTCAGAGAAATGACAAAAAAACCCTCTATAGACCTCAGTTAGCAGGTTACAGGTTGGAGTTTAACACAGGTCAGTTAGGGAAAAAAACTGAACAAGTATGGCTTGTTTGGAAAGGTTGCAGGAAAAATTCTCTTTTCTCTAAAATTTGTAGTAAGGAATGTTGGCTCTCTACAACTAGACTATTATTTGAAAAAGGTGAAATCTGTTTTGGATGGCAGTCTAACATAATAGATACAGATGTGTAAAATTAATGATCACTGTGTGTCTCTTCAGCTGCCAGCCGTGGTTCAGAAGCTCCGAGAGAAAAAGTGGAGGGTGGGTGATCTACTGCACATGCTGCTGCGCTACTGTGAAGAGAGCCAGACACACAGCCACCTCCCAGCCAGAGAGGACGCACTCCAGCCGGGCAGAGAACCTCACCGCACCCCCCTCTTCCAGTGGCTGCTTGAGCATGCTTGAGCCTCTTTCTTCCTCTCATCGTGTCACATTCACAAATGCCTTTCTCAAACTTCACAGACACCAGAGGGCACCACACCAGTCTGTTTACCTGACATACTGTTACATTGTACTGTCTGTTCACTGCATGCTGCGATCAAGAGCTGCTATAGTTGTGTGTTGTTTTTTTTCCCACCTTCCATTTATTTGTTGCAGGTTTAGAATGTATCTGGCTACTTTTATCCCAGGTTGAATCTGTGAGCTGTCTCCTGCACCCACCCACGCTGCAGAGCCTGACATGAGACCCACCCCATGTCCAGTCCAGATACACACACAGACAAAGTGAGCTGAAAGAAAGAAAATGTGTTTTCTTTCTTTTTTTCCCCCTGTCAGGGAATCCCCACAGCTGCTGAGCAGATGATGTCATCACATCCACTGCTCACCTCTGTGGTGGTGTTTCAAAATATTAAGAGACCAACTGTGTGGACACATATCCTACCACACCCTTGTATTATCACAATTAGTTCAAGAGTCTATTTATCCCCTCACCATAGTGTTCCATTGTTTGAACACACTGGGAAATGCTGTCATTCTGTGTATTCCAGTGACATTTCTGTGGAGGATTGAAGCAGCCTTTATATTCTATCAGTGTGTTGCCATACAAGGAGAAATATAAGATGTTAAAGATGTAAATACCCTGTCTGTGATATGCTGTCATTTTGTGTTTGTGATAAAAATAAGCCATACATTTGCCTGCAGATTAATAAAGAGTATTTTTGGTCAGTCTACTCACTTAAGGCAGTATCTGACTGGGCTGTGTCTGCTGGTGGCACGTTGGCAAACAGCATTCATAAAGGAGTCTCTAGAAGGTCTTGTGACAGTCCTTGGCCTTGTTTCTTCAGTTTTTAATATGTTCAAAGTATTTTTTTTTTCTCAAAACAGTCACAAAGTTGTTGTGGGCATCTCCAACCCATCTCAACAGTGCTAGAGCTGTCCACTGGGAAAACAATCATGACCAGGTCTAAAAAGCACTCTTATGATAAAGAATAGGAGGGGAACAAGACATTCGTCACACAAGACACTGAGTTCACGAGAACAAGATTTTTTTTTAACAATCTTTTCTACATGCTAAACTTAATGGCACCTGTCCCTGTATAAACAGTACTTCAACTTTTCATGACTTCTCATGAAAGCTGAGTGACCTTTGAACTCAGGGGGTCAAACTCATTTTCACAAAGAGACAAAATTAAAAAGCTAATGAAAGTCCAAACTGTTTTTTTTTAATCATTTAAAAAAATACTGTTTTTCAGATTTCTTTTGTCAAAAAAAGCACTTTTATCAGTCAGAACAAACAGTTCACTGAAGGGGGGGGGCAATAGTTTCACCACCACATCAAAGTTTTATTGACTGTTTCTTTCTCAACTCAAATGGATATCAAAAGATTTAAGCTTTATTTTCTCAGCTTCAGAGTTAACAGATTATGGTGTGAAGCCGGCGTAGAGTTAATTCTGTTTAAACTAAATGCATGACAGACTCCTGCTTCCAGTGTGTTCTGGTCGAGGCTCACGTTGCCTCCACAATGTGGCCTGAGGGGTCTGCCGAGTGGTCCTAGAGACAGACTGGTTTCTGAACTATTTAAAGTGATTGAGATATATTCAGTTTTAATTTCATAAATCATGCAACAGGTTTTCTGTGTTTGCAAGTCAGTTTTCAACTCCTTAAAAAAAATCTTGTGAGAGATCTATTAAATAATTATTAAAAAGTGCTTTAAATCATTTCTAAACGTTACTCCAGGAAGTTAAATCATATAAGTTGAGGCAGATGAGAAGAAGTGGGGCCGAGGTGGGTATGATGTGAGTGCGGGTGGACATGGCCACAAAACGGGTCACAATTCTCACAAACTGCAAACATTCAACAAAGACTACGTGTATTCTGCCGCTAACAGTCACAGCCCGGTGAGATGCTGTTTTTAGCAACACACTTCTTGGTTGTCAAACTTAGTAAGATATTTAGAGTGGATATTGTTTACTAAAGCAGTGATTATTTAAAATAAAAAAAGTGGGTTTGTTTTGTTTAGAGTGTCTAATCAAACATGAAATGCTGCCTAACTATTGTGTTGCTGCCAAATGTATATTACAAGGTGACTCTTCAGCTTCATTCTGTCAGTGATTGTATGATTCACTGGTCATCTGTGGCAGGGGGCCAGGTCCAGCATGGGGAAGATCCAGTGACGCACACAGTAATTAAAGACACCAGTGTTTTCTGCACCTCAAAATGAAAAAGAAAAACCCAGAAAGGTTTGTAAAGCTGAAGGCAGGACTCATACACACACACACACATGTGTCACCCGTGCTTCTCAATCACCTTGTGGAATCAAGGAGTCTGAACTCCACACAAACACACCCTTATTACTCACTGAGATCCGCTTCAGTCCCAGCATGGACTCCCTGCACCCAGAGAAAGGTCATATGTTTATGTTATTTATTGTTCTGTCTTGAATCAAGGAACTTAAGGAAGACCAAATGCTACAAAGTCTTGAGTTGAAGTCACTGTAATTTCAGTGTTAGTAAGTGTTGATGGTGTTGTTTTTGCCATTCTTCTTTTTATGCCTCTATTACTGCGCTCCAGTGTTGTGTCTGTGTTCTTACTGTGATACAGGCCTGTCCATATGCCTTGGTTGTTCCTGCTTTACCTCTCGGCTCTCAAATGGTCACATAACACTAAAGGGGTTTGTTCTGAGTGCTTTGTTTACACAGAAAAGTCTGCATATATGACTCCACTTAGGAAAATCTTGGGATGTTGTGTGAATTGTGAAGAAAAAAAAAATGCAATGATTGGCAAATCTCATAAACCCATATTTTACTCACTATGGAACATAGTAAACAAATTGGAAATTGGAACTAAGAAATTGTAACATTTTTAGAAAAAAATAACACCATTTTGAATTTAATTGGTGCAACACATCTCAAAAAAGTTGGGTTAGGGTCAACAAAAAACTAAAAGTAAGTGGTATAAATAAGAAACATCAAGAGAAGCATTTTTGCAATAAATTAGGCTATTTAGCAACAGATCATTGAGAAGAGTAGATATAAAAGGAAAGGTTAAACCTCTCCAAAGTAAAGGAAGGGAGAGGTTTATTAGTCTGCAAAAAACTTCATCTAAAATGGTGGAACAATTTCAGAAGTTTTTTTTTTCTCAACAGAAAATTAGGGAGACTTTGAATATCCTGTAATATAACTTTTTTTTTCCTTCTTATTCTTTCTTAAATTGCTGTTATCCACAAAGGCCACAGATGCTGGCTAATTCATATGTGAGCACCGTCCAGAAACTTCTTTGAGCCAAAGCTCATTTAAAATGGACTGAGGCAAAGTGAAAAACTGTTCTGTGGTCAGACAAATCGAAATATGAAATTCTTTTTGCAATCCACAGATGCCAAATTTGCCGTACTAAAGAGAAGAAGGAGCATGTAGGCTGTTGTTCCAACGCCTGTCTTTCTGAAAGTATGGGAAGCATTAGTACCTCTGGCATGGGCGTCTTACACATCTCGATACATAAAAGTATATACAGGTTTTAAAACACCACATGCTCCCACCCAGACGACATCTTTGAATGGAAGGTCCTGCAGACAATGCTGAACTGTATATGGCATCCATTACAGCACCATGGAATCAGGGTGCTGAGCCGGCAGCTCTCTGCAACCTAAAATATTTGGTGCATCATGAATTTGACATCAAATTCAAAATTTCTTTATTTTGTTTTCATAAAAATGATGCAATTTCTTAGTTTAAACTGTTATGTTTACCATGAATACTTGTTCATAAAATGTGGTTTTATGAAAGTTCCAAATTATTGCTTTGTTTTCATTAAATTTTACACAGTGTCCCAACTTTTTGTAGAATTGGGTTTGTGAATAAATGAAGAAAAAAGTCCCGAACAGATAGCGAAGATATAGCAGGAATGAAGAAACTTTGAAGTATTGGGCTGAGAAGTGTGAGAGTTGATTGGTTTACATGAAAGGAATGTATTATGAGGCCCAGGCACACAGGGCAGCATCATGGGGTGTTCAGTCGTTGAAGTAAGACGTCCCCAGGTTACCAAGCACCTGCGCCCCTCTTCCTTTTATCTACTTTACATTCCTGCTTATTTGAGAGCACCTCAAGCTCTTTGTTATTGTGTTTGTGAAAGCTGAATGTTACAAACCTGCCAAGACTCCTTTTAGAGGGATACATACTACAAATCTGCTTTTCTGCTCTTGCGCTCTGCTTCTCTTTAATCCCAGCAAGAAAATAAAATGACCTAATCATCTCTGTATTTTGCTGCTTCCTTCTGAAACCCTGCTAAATGAAGGTATTAAATAAACGGTGTTAAAATGTAAGATAGTAACTTTGTTCTCCTTACTGGCTATGTTAAATATTTCTCATATTCTAAGCTTGAACTCTAAACTGTTTATGGTGAAAGCCTGTGATAATAAAACTTCCTATATGATCCAATGTTTTGTTGTTGTTCTTTTTATTGTTTGAATCGTGTCAGATTCTGAAAGGTGAAGGTGGCCAATAATGTTTTTGCCCTGTGACTGTGTGTTGCCAAAATATTTCATGAACCATGGGATGGATCTTAATAAAACTAGCAGAAAGTAATCCCTGAACATCAATTTATAACTGATTAACTTTTGGAGTCTATGTGGTCTAAGATGACTTCTATGGCCAAGTGACCTTAAAAAAACAAAACACAAAAATGGCTGTAACTCATTCAGTTTTACAGAACTTGAACTAAAGTCTGCAACACATATAGACATAAACAAGTTTGTTGGTACCTTTTCATTAAAGAAACAGTGGTCACTTGAATACCTTGAAACATACAACAGTGATAAAAAAAGATAAAAAATAATGAAAATCAAAGGACGGTACTCCAAGTAAAGTTTGAAAATAATTTGACCTTAGGGACATATTGAACTAAGATGTGTCTTGTAATCAGCATCACAGGTGTCTGCAGTCTTGGAATCAGTCAGTCTGCCTGTTTAAAGGGTGGCAGGTAGTCACTGAGCTGTTTGGCATCACGGTGTGTACCACACTACATGGAGCATGCAGGGATTGCCTCAAAAGGTTGTGCAACAAAATATTAAGTTCAAACTAACATCCTTTTTGTCAAGACCAGTTTGATTAGTTTATTTTTAAATTATTTCTGTTCAAGTAAAATTCTAGAGTATTGTCTGATTTTCATTATCTTTTTGGAATTTTTTTTCTCATATTTTTTTCAGTTTCAAGTTATTTCAGTGACTTTTGTAGTTTTTTTTTTCTTCAACTAAAGGGGAACAATTTTCTCCGTGCCAGTCTTTTAAACGTATTTTAAACACCAGTAGATCTTCGTTTAAGTTTTTACATTAAATATTTGAAGTCAGCTAGCAAAATATACCATGAACTACCGTAATAATTTTAACAAAACGTTTAGAAAATAGTCAATGGATGTATTTCACAGTTTATACCAATTATTTCTGTCCAGATGTTCACACAATTGATTTGCATCTATTTTCTCAATAATTTTTGAGAGGAATGCGAGATTAGATATAGATCTGTAATTGGTCAGAATTCCTGAGTCCAGATCAGTTTTTTTTTTTGGTTTTATTAAAGTAACCAAACAACAAACAAAAAATTACAACATAGGAATGCAGGTGGTATAATACATAATGAGTTGTGTATCAATCAGTGGTTATTTACATCAAATACAGTTCAGAGGATGGTACACAGTGTATATTAGATGATATGGGTTGTATGAATCCAATCAGAGTCTTATATCCTGTGAGTCCTAATTCAATCTCTTAGGAATAACAGTGAAGTTGTACATATTCTTACAGAGAGAGGCAGATGGAAGAAGAGGGTCTAGATTAGAGAAGGGCATCTCAGGGAAATGTATATTTTCCATTTTTTTCAGATGTCTTTGAAGTTTGATTGTTGAAGTCTCATTGAATAAGATATTCTTTCCATCACAAATATATCATAAATTGTATCGTACAAATCATCTAGGCTCGGGATATCAGCTTTAAGCTGTTTCTTCGTAATTGCTTTCTTTGCAGCTAAGCTTAGTATTCCAAATAGGTATTTAGTTTTATCACTTACAGTAGTTGACCCAAAAAGAACCTGTTGCCAATTAAATGTAATCTCTTTTCCAAATATAATCTTTAGTTCAGTAGAAATCTGTTGCCAGAAAATGACATCGTCTACAACAATGAGAAGAACCTTTATGATGTCTCTGTTGAGCTGGTGTGATAAAAAACCTAATAAGGCATTTCCATCCAAATGTTCTCCATGAAATATGCCCCGGCTACAAGTAGAAGTAATAAAAAAAATTAAAAAATCATTTATTGCTGGCACTTATTTTTAAATCATTTGTCTTTTACTTGAGTCAACTGTCTTGAATATCACTTTCTGCTACTTCCTGTTGTGAGAAAGCATTCCCATGGTTCTGTGGTAAGGTGGCATAGACCAAGTTTGACGTAAAGTGCATCAGATAATGATACTGTTGGCGGTCACAGCAGAGTGAGTAGCCAGGATGAAACCTGGCCCCGTTAAACACTCATACTGGAACACAACCACAGAAACCCTAATCAGAGACTGCAACAGCTTCACACACATGGAGCCACATGAACATCACACTGCCAAACAGCAGACTTCTAGTAATCAGTTCTGACAGAATATAAGATAATGTCATGTAAAGATAATGTTTTATGATTATTGTGTTGTTATGTTTATGTAACTGATGTTCTGAGTTACAGCTCTCTCTTGTAAATGAGATTACCTGTCTAAATAAAAGTAAATAAAACATTTAGTGTCAGTTATTGCCTGCCACTGAAAGGTGAAGAAGGAGCGATGATGTTTTTGTTTGTTTGTCATGATGAATTGATGGATTTTCATGATACTTTCAGAATGTAACCATTGATTACATATCTACAACTCATTAACTTTTGGAGTCAACCCAATTCAAGATGGCCACCACAGTTAAAAGGTCTTAGTTAACACAAGAATGGCTATACATTTTAGAGATCTTGAGATTGTATTTGGTGTGTTATTAGCTGAGACTGATCCTCAACTTATCCTCTGAGCATTAACTGATTGCACAAGGTCTGTTAAAAACTTTGCCATTAACTATAATAAACTAATAAAAACAAAAAACTCATAAATAAAACTAATAAACTCTGTTTGTTTGCTTGAAAATATCTTGTGAATTACTGAATGGATTTTCATAAAACTTGCAGAAAGTAATTATTAAAAATACATTTATAACCTTTGGAGTCAACACCATTCAAGATAGCTTCTATGGGTGATATGTATTTCTATATCAATCTACTCTGACATAATACAAACCCACTAAGAAGTATTTAGTGTCATTTCAACAAATGATGTGTTGCTTCACTCAATTATTAGTCAGTAGGATGAGGAGACAGCCGGGGGGCCCAGCCTCGTCTCCCCCTCAGTCTGTTCTCCAGGGGTGTGGCTGATGTCTGTACCGCACACACTCTGTCTTTGACATCAGTCTGAGTACTGACTTGAGCCTCCTTCCCACCATGATTCTCTGACATCACTTCCTTCCTAACAGCAACAAATGGCTGGGTTGTTGTGGGGGATCCCACTGGAGGAGATGAGGGGGGAGGGGTATTGTTTGAGTCAAACTCTTGGAATTCCCGATGAACTGCAAAGAGCTTTGTGTTAGAAAGGGGAAAACCAGTTCCGAAGAGCAAATCCTTTGTTGTTGTGTCTATTATTTTCATTCCTCCATCCACTCCTCTTTTCATCACCATGGGCTTGTAGGTGTAAAGGGCTGAATCACGAAGACGGCTCCTGTGATTGACCTACTGTCCCATAAAACATGGAAGAGAGAGGAACTGCCAAAGTTCATGACACAGCACATCACCTAGAACTGGTTTTCTGTCTACTGTTATTAGTCAGAAGTTGAGACCAAAAGCCTCTGTTTGGAACTTATACAAGAAATTATTCAAATCTTTGTTGCAGTTTAGCAAACTTCCTTTTTTCTTTTTCTCAGAATCCAACTTTTCCGCAGAACGTATGAAGGAGGTGTTCAGGTTGTTTAAATCGTAGAACTGCACAACTTGCATCCTTTAAAGGATTTTCAATTGTTCAGTTCAAAGCTGCATGTTTCAAACAATTTTTATCCATGTTTTGCTATCCTGGTTACACATACACACATCTGACAATTAGACAACACTGCCAAACATACAATAATTATAATATAATTATGCTTATATGATAGTTTTGGTGTTTATACTACATACAATATATAGTCTTTAAAAAGACCAAATATAGAATAGTTTGGGCATTTTGTGCACCAAAAAACAAACTTGTTTTTATTTACATATTATCAGAATAGAGCTGACCAACCAGACTTTGTGCTAGCCAACCCCTCCTCCTCGCCTGTGCGCATGTTCGCCAATCACAACACACACACACACACACACACACACACCCATACACACATACGCATCAAGAGACAATTTAGAGTTGCCAGTTAACCTAACATGCACTTTTTTAAAACAAAAAAAATCAAATAGTAATAAAAACAATACAAAACAAAAGAAGAACAGGGAAGGTGTTCTAATTTAATTTTGCTTGTGTCTTTTTCTTATCTAAAATTCACAAAGCTATCCCCTTGGGAAACAAGCTTTGTGTGACTCCAGAAATGAATCCTGCAATGTTTACACAGACGTCATGGCAACAGAGGTTGTGGTAGACATCCCTAATTTTGTTGACTTTGTGAGTAAGGCCACAGCTTAATGAAAAATCCCACAGAGTCCCCACCGGGGTAGTGGAAAGCATTCATCTTTCAAAAGGTGTGGAGAACACTATCCCTGGCATTTCTAGCCTATTGTCTATTTGTTTCCATGAGTGACCACACAGTTGCATAGTGTGTATGAAAGTGGGACAATAACTCATGGTGCTTCAACTCCCAGGGCAACTCAAACCTCGGCACGATGCAAACTATCAGCGTGGGAGCGAAAGGATGGAGGCAGTTATCAAAGAGAAAGGGTGGATAAATAGAGATAAGGGTTTATATTAGTGGAAATGGATAAAAGGGTTTATCTAAAGCAGAGCAAAATGAGCAGAACCTGGATGGCAGGGATTTATCGCAGGCACTATTGGTGTTTTCGAAAATGACAGCTCTGTTTTGACTAGTAGGAGATTTGAAACAACAGTCAGATGTTGGTGTAGACTGAGTAACATGGAAAATAATATTAGATATTATTTGCTAACATGAGTAAAGATTGTAAGAGTAAACCACAGAATAAAGAAGTCAAGTCAGGTTTATTTATATAGCAAGGTAAAAATACTACTTCAATTAAATGCCAAGGAATAAAAGTGAGTTTTTAAACAGAAAATGAACTCAAGATAACAAACACAAAAAACTGTCACAAAATGTAATCAATAAACACGGTTTGTGACAGTACCCCCTTGGAGACAAAGGAGTGTTTTGAAGCTAGCATAAATCAAAAGAAAGTCATAAGGTGCTTGTTTTCAGAGTCTCACATTTTAAAAAAATTACACTAATTTAAATTTAATAATAAAATTTTTTTTAAAAATTACTAAGGTCTCTTCGGCATTTTCTGTGATCACTTGGAAGTGTGACGTATCAAGTGCTAAACACCAGAAGACAAACAAGGCAGGAAATAGCTAATATGGATAGAGGAAACGGTGAAGTGGTTCATTGTGTTGCACTCAATAGTGTAAACTGACCCAAAGCTATGACTGACTGTGGAGTTAGTGTTTTGAGGAAGACAACCTGAAATACAAACCTTCAATAGAAGAACCACAACCTTCCTCTGTCTGGACTGACACCTATCACTGTTCAATTGGCACCGGCTGCCTCCTGCCGTCCGACTGCCCACCACCGGCCGCCTCTAGCTGTCCAGATAAGAAATTCCTTGAAGACTTTGTTACATCATTGTAAGGCTTGGGGATTCCCCTTGTAAATTGCAGAGCTCATTTGTTCCCGACAGCATCATGCCAGACCAAAAAAAAAAGAGTTTACAAACTGGTACTCTTGTTAACAAAACTTGATTTTCCTTCTGTTTCCATTTTCACTGGTAAACAATACAACAGTAACCTGCTCAGTGTCCTACAGCAGTTTTCCATAGTTGGCCGTGGCATCTTATACGTCACCAAGGAGATAACACTGCCCACACAATCACCCCACTTTGGAATTTTGATACAAAAACACTAAAAACAAGTAATTAAGTTTTAAGTCAGAGACATTGACCACTGGAGTGTTTTATGATAGTGTTTAACTTAAAGAAAAACATGAAAAGTCAGGGTTTCCCCAGTGTATTTAAAGCCTGGCGGGCCACCAGGCTTTACTGCCCCCACTGCCAGACTAAGCTCTGTTTGTATATTGTAATATACGTCATTTTTTATACACATTTTTTTCCACTGGCACCCGCACCGCAAGGTCACCGTGTGAAAGTGCGCGCGCCAACAGTTACGCAATAATGCTGTCCCCGCCCCTGTCCCCGCAGTGTCGCGTCATGTGGTCACGCACCTCCCAATTTTGGTAACTTGGTGCGGACTGTGCGCACCGCGCTCCATTCAAAATGGACGATTTTAGTGCTCTAGCAGAGCTGGTTTGCCTGTATCAGCATTTATATGAATCCTCTGTGAGAGAGCCACAGCAATAAACATTGAATGAGCGGGTTTAACCAAAAATGGTTAGTTGAGCTGAAATTCAGCAGGTGGCTTTACAAGACTGAATATGGTAAGCATGTTTTGTACTTAGTGAAAATATTATCCATGTTTAACAGTAAAATTATGCTATTAAATTCAGCATTAGATATGCTTTGTTTTGTTGTTCCATGTAGTGATCCAACATGCAGCCTGTGCCACAAAAAGCACAATACAGTACAGCATCTCTCTGTTTTTCAGAGTTGTCTGTTGTTATTCATTGGCCTTGATGTGAGACGTGTGTTGGTGCTTTGTTTGCACTTTAACATTTATGTTAATTTAATTTATTTGTAAATGTGACTTAAATTAGGATTCAAATTAGGTGCTAACAATTTTTGTTTAAAAAAGTATTTCAAAAGTACCTTTTTGTGAAACTGTAGTTGTGTAAATATTTGACACAAATATCTTACAATATCACAGTAATAAATAGCCATATTTTCAACTTTCCTGTCAAGAGTCGGAGGACATGTGGAGCTGAGACCTGGAGGGCTAACTGACTGGTACTTGGGGACAACTGGTGACTCTAGCAACTCAGGAACTGGCCACTCTATATATTCAGGAATTGGTGACTCAGGAACTAGTGACTAAAGACCTATGGTGACTGCTATGTGAAGACCCACCGGAAGTAGTGGCTGTTGAAGGTCCATGACAAGTGTTGATTGTAGACCCTCATTGAGCAGTGAAGTGAAATTTATTTATATAGCACTTTTCAGCAACAAGGCCTTTCAAAGTGCTTTACAACACAGAAACAACAACAGAATCAAATACAGAAATAAAAACATCAATCAGGTAATTTTAGCTAATAGGAAGATTGGTATGAGCGGTGACCTGGTGTGTTGGAGGACCAGAGACATGGAGCTCTTTGAAGACTGTGAAGAATCAATGGCTGGAGACTGTGGAGGCCGGAGGGCTGGAGGGTGTAGAAGGCGTGATGACTTTGGCTCCTTGGCAAGTAGAGGGCAGCGACCCTTCAAGAACAGGAGGCAGGGAGGTCTCTGTCTGGAACCCCCCTATAGATGAGGAACTGGTACCAGTAAAAAGCGATCTTCCTGGTCTCTCTCAGAAACTGTGTGTGGGGAGTTGTTGTCCCTCAGAGAAGAGCATGCAGCATTCCATATTCCTTTAACACCTCCTTGAAAACCTCAGCCATCAGTAGAGAGTCCTTTATACCCGGACATTGTGTGAAATTGCTGAGGAGGTCTTTAGTGACCCACCATATGGCTCAAAGGTCTGAGCAGGTGGCCAGAGTGTTCATATAAGCCTTAACAACCAAGTGTAGGTGAAGGAATTCCTCCGACAAGAATCCTGTGAGGAATGAACAGCATGCTGTGTTCTGTTGTGGGTCGGTTATTCTGTCATGGTTTGTGGAAGGATGATCCCAGGAATTCAGACTGACATAAGGACCCCAAGAATAAACTCTTAATTTAATAAAACAAAAAACAAACAAACAAAAATGCTGAATTGGCAGCAAAAGATTCAAAAACACAAGGAGCTCAAGGAAAAAGAAACAAGACAACAAGAAAAAGAGAACCAGGATAGAACATGTAAGCAACAATGACTGATCAGACATGGAAAGCTGCAGAACAGAATAAATGTGCTGGGGTTGATGAGCAGATTGGAAACAGGTGACTAATAGCAAACAGGGAACAGGTGAAGATGGGTGAGGCAGGCTGGCAGAGGAAAAATAATGACTGAGGGGAAAATGAGATAATGGCACAAACAAGACTATAGGGAAGCAGGGAGACACTGGGAGTAAACAACAGTTTCAACACAAATTAACTCAAGATAACAAACACAAAAAACTGTCACCAAAAATAACCAAAAAACACAGATTGTGACAGAGAGCCTGTCTGACTTACAGAAACAACAAACCCCCCTCAGCTGCTAAACCAGGGGTAGGCAACCCTGGTCCTGGAGAGCCACTATCCTGCATGTTTTTTTTGTTTCCCTGCTCCAACACACCTGATTCAGAGGTTAAATCACCTCTTCTTGTTCTGCAGAAGCCTGTTAATCACCCATTGATTCAAATCAGGTGTGTTGGAGCAGAGGAACAAAATAAAACATGCAGGATGGTGGCTCTCCAGGACCAGGGTTGCCTACCCCTGTGCTAAACACTGAACACTAACAATCCCCACCCACGAGGTAGAGAAAAGAGCAGAAGATTATCACAATGATCTACAATGGGTTGCCTCATCCTCTCTGTTGTGTCTCTGCTCATCTTCTACTGTGTTGACTCAGGTGTGAGTAAGTTTGGGAGTTTGACAGACAGAACATGAATGAGGTAACATATTGGCTAAGCCTTTCTTCTTTCTTAATGACCTCAAATCACTTCTTCCACATCCACACCCACCTCAGAGATGACAGAATGGTCTGAATTTTCGAGGGCAGGGAAGAGCACATTGGATGTGACCACAGGGAGGAAGTGGGAGTCACATAGCCAAATGAATAGAGATGTCTCCCACTGATCTAGCTTTCCATCTTCCACCATTCTCTTCCTTTTTGTCCCCAAATTTGCACAATATATCCTAGTGTACTGCCTGCAAGAAGAAATGTGGTTTGGAGTTTTCCAAAGAGCTAAAAGTTGTTCAAGATCTTGGACTAGTCTGGAGATTCTTAAATAAGATGCTCATGTGTATTAACCAGTTCTCTTCTTTAGTCTTACTGTTTTAACTATAATTTATTTTTGTCTCATTGCTTCAAACATAATATCACTGTTAGGTATCATTTGCTTTAAACATGATTTCACTATTAGGTATCATTTCATCACTTTCACTGCTTATTGATCAGACATTTATCTACAAAACGTCTTGAACTGGGCCAGTATCTAGGTTTCACGCTTACCTCAGTAACCAAAATTGTACCATCTTTCAAAATCTTTTCATACTGAAACACAGGATTTGCTGGACAAACAAAGCTTGACATTGATGTTTAGGAAATTGTGCAGAACTGCTGCTGATACTTAACAAAACAAATTGCATTCCTGTAAGTACGGAGTAACAAGGCATGATACAGTATGATTGCCATAGGTACTAGGTATGTTCCAGTACTTGTTATTCTGCACTTACAGGATATGCACCCTGTAGGTACAGGGTAACCAGACACTTAATAATAAAGCAAAGTCCTCATAGGTACCAGGTATGTATCTAATATGTACCTGGAAAGTACCAGGTACATACGATAATTACAGAGTATGTAGCCGACACATACTCTGTAAGTTCAGGGTAACAAGTCACTTCACAATGCAGCCTGGTCCTTTTTAGGCACCAGGTACACTACAGGAAAAAGAAAGATTAGAAAAGTCAAAAGAATGAGTGGGACTTTGGTTCTGGCTACCAACTAGAAGGCTGATTATTTAAGTTCATGTGCCAAACTGTATGTAATATGCAGTACCTTTATGCAGTACATTGCCTTTATGTTCATTGATTATTTTAGTATATGAGATTGCCTGGATAAGTGAGCCTGATTTGTAATGTGAGGCGCTTTGAGTGATCATAATAAATGCAATCACTTCACTATTAATAACTCTTCTGAGAATATTGATAGTAAATATCTCTATAACTGTCTATCCACTGGTTATTATGGGTTTAATGATTGACCATGTAGCTCTACAAACTTAGAATGATGTTAGGGTCTAAAAATAATCTTGATATTTTCACAAAATTCTGCTGAAATAAGTGACTTATAAGTGACTAATAAGTGACTGTGACTTATTATAAAATGACTTGTTACCTTGTATTTACTGGTTATGTACCTGCTACTTACAGGCTATGTACCTGGTATATACTGTATGTTCAAAGTTAAACTAGTAGTCACGTCAACATGAACTGCCAAGTCCACACATTTGGACAGAAGCAATAAAAGGGTTTTTGAAATTACTGTAACACTTACTATTTGATAAAAACAACACAATCTGAGATCTCATGGTATTTACCCTCTTGTTTAAAGAGTTGCTCTATTATAAACACTTGACATGAAAAAAACAACAATTAGAATAGAAGACAATCAGTTAAGTTCTAGTTCATGTTCAAGTATTGCATTTGTCATCCCATCTTTATATAAACTATGATGGCATAAAACTATGTTTTGCCTCATCCATATGAGAGGAAATAAATAAAACTATATAATTTATTGCCTGTGTTATTTTTATACACTCTGGTTGTTCTTATTTTGATGCACAACCAGAAACCTCTTGCTATATTCTTCCAGATAGCAGAAGATTTAACAACCCACAAATGAGGTGAGAAAGTCTCTTACAATATTTAGGGCTTTCCTTTTTTATTTGTGTGTGAAAATGGCCAGCAAAAAAGGAGAGCAACACCCCAGTGACTCACAGCCATGCTTCCCACACATTACAAAATCTTTTTGTCAGCAACATCGCAGCTGCCATACCAAGATCTAATGCACCTAACAGGATGCTCTCAAGGCAACATGAAAAAAGATATGAAGCACAAACTTTTACTTGTTTTAGCCTCCTGAAAAAAAGCTGGTGGAGTCCAGAAAAGTTCTTCAGTAATGCAGACTGCCCCAAATATCCAGGTCTAAAAACCATCCATTCTTTTTCTTTACCCACTTCTCCTTTCTACGTCACTGTACAAGAGGCAGGGAACACCTGGACATGTTGCAAGTCCATCACAGGGAGACACATGAGACAAACAACCATTCACACTCTCACTCACACCTAGGGACAATTTTAGAGTCATCAATGAACCTAACATGCATGTTTTTGGTCTGTGGGAGGAAACTGGAGTAAACCCATGTGTGCACAGGGGAGAACATGCAAACTCCACCCAGAAAGGCTCCAGACCAGAAAACGATCCTGCAACCTGCTTGCTGGGAGGCGACAGCTCTAACCACTGCTCCACTGTGCCACCCTCTAAAAACCATGCTGATGATAAATACATGTTATTCACAAACTGGTCCAAATCTCCCTATCATCATTTCAAAAATGTACTTAAGCATATTTAATAATGAATGTGGGCGTGGCTGCCAAGGTTGGTACAAAACAAGCTGATGTGGACAATAAAATTATGTGCATGGCCAAGAATGCAGTTTTGTAAGTCATGCACATGAATATAGGCTGATAATGTTAGCTAAATGATGATCGATGTCAATATATAATGTTAAGCTAGTTAACAAAGCTAATAATGTTGTTTTTAACCCATGTTACATTCCTTGCTGGTTATTTAATACCAGCAATATAATCAATCCTCTTCAATTTCTGTGCAAAAGTTGTGCTCACTGCTGCTTTCCACATATTTTAAATAATCTTTATTGCTACAGTAGAAAGAGCAAAGTCAGGAAGGAGAAGGAGATGTTAAATCAGAGGCCAGCAGCAGAGACAATGATGCAGGGTCTTCTGTGAGGAATGTTGCCAGAAGTCCGGGGCCTTTTTAAAGAAGTGGAAATACTTGTACGGTTGCTGCTTACTGTGCCTGCCTCTTCTGCTGAGGCTGAAAGAAATTTCAGTGGTCTTCGGCGGTTAAAAACCTGGCTTCACAACACAATGACACAGTCTCGGCTTAACAGTGTCGCTTTGTGTCATATCCACAAAGATAAATTGGACAAACTAAATAGGAGAGAAATTACTCAGCAATTTATTGTGCCTAATGAGAAGTGCAGAATCACATTTGGGTGCTTCACTTCGGTGAGATCAGTGCACTGCTACATGTTCATGTTGTGGGAAGCTTCTTTAATATTGTGATAGAGGTTTAGGTAAAGATATCCGCCTATCACAGATACATATGTATATTTCATTCTGTTCTTCATTTTTATACCATATATATCATATATATATATACAGGTGCTGGTCATAAAATTAGAATATCATGAAAAAGTAGATTGATTTCAGTAATTCCATTTAAAAAGTGAAACTTGTATATTATATTCATACATTACATACAAACTCATATATTTCAAATGTTTATTTCGTTT
>NC_051435.1:24939219-24958562 GCF_001649575.2 Kryptolebias marmoratus | reverse complement strand
AAACGAAATAAACATTTGAAATATATGAGTTTGTATGTAATGTATGAATATAATATACAAGTTTCACTTTTTAAATGGAATTACTGAAATCAATCTACTTTTTTATGATATTCTAATTTTATGACCAGCACCTGTATATGTGTGTGTGTGTGTGTGTGATTATATTTGTTTGTGCTTGTGTCTGTGTATGTTGAGAACTGTAAGAACAAATAATCCTTCATAGCACCGTCAATAAAATGCTTAGCACCTGCAGAAAAATATCTCTGGAGCAGCCACTGTAATAAAATAAAAAACAGTCAATATTGCTGGTGTCACTTGCTATTTTACTCCGCAATCCTTCACATTGTCCAGAAGTGGTTGCCTTCATGGTCTGCTCTGTCTTCATTCTAACTCTCCCACACTCCAACCAACACACATCAGCTGAAACAGGATCTACCAAATGGTCTGGAATATCCCTGCTGAGGCTGATCATCACTCCAATTTTCTCTTCAAACAAGTACTTTTGATAAAACCACAGGTTTGTTTGATGTGAGGGGACCAGTGGAGGTGGGAAGAGGGGTGTAAACATTGGAGTTACCATGGAGGCAACAGTCAAAAGAGAAACAG
The DNA here is from genome assembly GCF_001649575.2 of Kryptolebias marmoratus. Taxonomy (NCBI): domain Eukaryota; kingdom Metazoa; phylum Chordata; class Actinopteri; order Cyprinodontiformes; family Rivulidae; genus Kryptolebias; species Kryptolebias marmoratus. The sequence continues at coordinate 24,957,956 of NC_051435.1, read as the reverse complement.
TCAGAAATGCAGTGTGTGTGTGTCTCTTATTGTAGACTTGGAGTGACCCTTTTACCGCAGAGGATGTGGGAGTGAAAGCATAGAGACAATTTTTCATTCTTCATACTGTGTGTCTTGAAGCAGTAAGATAAAAGGGGCTGATTATAAACAGTGGATATTTGGGTTTGTTGTATTGTATTGTGAATTATATTGCTATATACTTGACGTCTTCTTCTCTCATGCATGAGGAATGTCAGAAGAGATGTAATCATCTCAGAATACAGCATTAATAAATACTAGTACAACAGCTGTGTCAGGAAGTCAGAATGAATGCTATTGAATATTTATATTCCAAGCAGCAGCAACCATTTCCTTATATCTGTTTTTTTAACTCATGCATGTCTCAACTTTGGTTAGAAAACAGGCTGAATCAAGAGAAATTATTTTGATTGCTTTGAAGCTGAAATGACCACAGCCAAAACCAGACTGACTGGACCTTGCTCACCCAACTCATATCAAGATGGCCAACACAGTTAACTGACCTTAGAAAACACAAAATAGCTATAAGTCTGTCAAATTTACACATATTGTGCTAGAATTTGGAACTGTTCTAGAGTTGCTGAACTCCAAATGCTACTCACTGTACAAGATCTTTGCTTTAACTTTAGCATTAATAGTTGGAGTCAACTCTGTTCATTAGCACAATATCTCATAAACAACTGAACAGAAGTTATTGAAACATTCTGGAAGCAATCTTTAGTTGTATATCTATAATTAATTAACTTTTGAAGTCAATCCAATTTACGATGGCTACCACAGCTAATCAACATTAACCAACACAAAAATGACTATTACTCAGTCAAATTAACAGATTTTTAGGTAAGATTTAATGTGGTAGTAGCTGGAAGTCATTAATGACAAATACTTTGAACACCCGAACATCCATAACAAACACACATAAGGGTGTCCATATGTGCTCTTGGCACCAGGACACTCTAGGTCGCAGTTCAATGATCGACTTTGTTGTCGTTTCATCTGATCTGCGGCCGCATGTCTTGGACACTCAGGTGAAGAGAGGGGCGGAGCTGTCAACTGACCACTACCTGGTGGTGAGTTGACTCCGATGGTGGGGGAGGATGCCAGGCAGACCTGGCAGGCCCAAACGTATTGTGAGGGTCTGTTGGGAACATCTGGCGGAGTCTCCTGTTAGGCGGAGCTTTAACTCCCACCTCGGGGGAGGTGGGGGACATTGAGTCCTAGTGGGCCATGTTCTGTGCCTCCATTGTTGAGGCGGCTTATCGGAGCTGTGGCCGCAATGTAGTTGGTGCCTGTCGTGGCGGCAACCCTCAAACCCGCTGGTGGACACCGGAGGTGAAGGATGCCGTCAGGCTGAAGAAGGAGTCCTGTTGGGCGTTTTTGGCCTGTGGGACTTCAGAAGCAGCTGACGGGATGGAATGGAACTTTGAACAGAACATCACATGAGACTGTGTGACAATATTTTTAAGGTCTGACAAAAAGGCCGTACTTTTTGATATTTTTTAACATAAAACGATCTCAGTTGATGATGAGTGATCTTCAATGAAAGGCGGCAGACAATATCCATTCTTTGCTCAAAATTAAATGATAGTGTTTCTCACTTTTTATGTATTTTCTATTTATCCTCTACTCTACCTCTCCCAACCCTTCCTCTTTCATTTATGTTTCATCTCTTTTTATTTTTGTCTTTTTAGGTTCTTTAGCCTGAACCCTGAAGGGTTAGGCTTACTATTAACATCTGCCGAAGCATCAAGTTATACTTGCTGGCAGGCTGACGAAACTCAGAGAAATGAAGACTGCCCAACAAACCTCTCACACACATCCATTATATGGATGTATGTGTATACACCCCTGAGGATTGGCCTAACATGAATAAAAGTGTTCTTACAACCCAAACAAACACATTTTACCCTGAACATTGCCTCTTTCCCCACCACAATTCCAGTTCCTGATCCAGCTTCTGATTCCTGGATGTAAATTGCTGAGAGCACAGAAAAGCCACAGCTAAACACAGATTCTCACAGTGAGTTAACAGCCCCAGACTGAAAGAGGAACACTTCATGGTGCCACATGTAAAGTTGGTGCCAAGACCAGGGTACGTTCAGCCAAGAACAGAGAGGGTCTGGAGCAGCAACGTGGGTTCAGAAGGTCCTTTCAGAGAAACCCCACTCCCTGAGATGAATTTTAGAAGCAAAACATCAACAGAGAAAGTAGGGAGGGGGATGTGGGACTACTACAACATAACCAACATCATGTGTGTGGTTTCATGAAGTTAAAAAGCCCAGAATAGTGTAGAATGAATGTAGCACCATGAGGTTTAATGGTTCAGGAGGTAGAACAAAAAAAACAACAACACATTATTTCTCTCATGAACTTCTCTGGCACAAAAAAAAACTGATTGGATTTTGCATTCTTACTCTACTTACTAGAGCCACTCCTCTTTCCCATTGTCGCTGCTAATGCCTAAAATAACTCCACCAGTTCCTACATGAGTCTCATTTTCTGCTGGCTTTGTCAAATACGTGTTGTTTTGCAGATTCAAAGGTGGTCACTCTCTGGGCTAAAAGGAATTGCTGCGGCGTTTACAAGCTGCAACAACCATGATGAGTTGACACTTTTTCATGACCCTGTTTGTTTAGTTTGTTGTTGTTTCTTCAACCGAGCAATGTCCATGTCACTACACAAATGTATGTGTGCTGAGCAGAGATAGACTGTTTATGCGGATGGTGCCGAGGCTGCTGAATGTATCAGTTTACTTATCTCCCATTAGAGCCTCTGTTAGCAGCCTCTCAGCATCCACAGCATAAACACGGTCTATCTGTGTGTAACATACACAAACGTTGTTTGGTTGAGAAAACAGTGACATACTAAACAGTGTTGTGCAAAAGTGTAGAGGTAAAATATTAACTAATTGAGTGTTCTTTCACACTGGTATGTTGTTATTGAGAAAGAGTTGTTTTATAATCTTGAAAAATATTAAAAAACATAGCGTTGTGGCAGTTAAAAAAGAAACAAAGAGACAGGAAGTAAAAATTCCCAAACTTTATTACATTTGTGCTATCACACAGGCGTTATGATAGAATGCTGTTCAGTCTCATTCTTCTTCTGACCTCCTAACATACTTATCTCTCCTACATTATCGCAGCAGTGCCACAACAACAATAGCAACATAATTGCATTCACTGCGTAGACATCAAAAGACCCCAACAAACATTCCTATTCAATTTTTTAAAAAGTAGTATTATTTTCTCAGATACAAGATTATCACTGTAATTGTCAGGATTTGGGTTTTCTTTGAGTTTCTTTTTGTATTTAGGGTTATTATTTTTTTGTGTTTCTGGTTATCCTGTGTTCAGTTTGGGTTGACGGCTGGTAAAACATTGGATCTTTATTACATGCTGTTAGCAAGACAGGTGTCATACTATTCACTCTGTTCACCCACCTCCTGTCTCATTTTTCTTACTCTCACAGCAGTGCCATCTAGTGGCCTAAAGTAGCAACAACAATATACCAGAACATACATGCATTTACTGTATCAACTTCAGAACACAGCACAATCAAAAATAAAGTGGTTGCAACCTTTCAGTTGGCAGAAGTGCTATTAAATGCAAGTAAAGACTATCAGAATTACAACTGAAATTAGCTCAATATCACAAGACATTTGTTCACCTTTTTTCACTTTTTTTCACTTTTTTCCACAATATTTTATTTATTTTGTCAGTCTTTTGTCTAAGTTGATAGATGTCTCTCCTTTTGCAGAGCTGTTCATTTTGGTGTCTGTTTTGGGCTGAGGGGGTCTGCTGCTGTATCAGTGTGTCATTTGGGCAAAGTGACAGTCGAGCTGCATTTCATCTTTTTCCATCACTGAGAATAAATGAACTATGAATGAATAAAGTGAATAATTAATAAAGTGCACTGTTGGCTTGCTGTAGAAACTTTTTATTTCTAATATGCTTATAATGCCCCTTGTCCTTAGGTGGAGGCAAGATGTCCAGTTTTGTCCTCACCCTGCAGGGTGATGTCAGACCTGTAGTTGTAAGCACCATGTTCAAATGGACCCACAATATCAACAGCAATACAGTATGCCAAAATGAGCCCTCTGGAAACTTGAGTTTCTGTAATAATGCAGGTGAAACACTAGATTTTGTCACATGGCTGACTTTGTAGACTAAATCGTCTATGTGGCCACCAGTAAAGTTCTCTAAGGTGTTGTTTGGTGCAAACCTCTCCCTGGTGTCCTTCATGAGCCAGGTGAACATCCTTTTGCCACAGAGACTTGGGAACAATGGGACATTTTCCTCTGAATATCAGTTGTAACTCTGTAGCCAGTTCATGTCACACAAGGAAGGAAGGTTGGTTTCTTCTGGAAGGTGCTTTATCTCTTTAAGCCATGCTGAGTGGATGATTTGACACAGTTTTGTAAGTTCAGAATTGTATTCACATTCAGCTTTAAAGTCAGCAAGCAAGGTTGCAGTCAGGAGAGGAAAGATTTCTGTTATCTCTGAGGTCATGTCATGTTCAGAATCTTCAGCTGTATTGATGGTGCTCACTTTTTGACCGAAAGGTTATACTGTGTTGTTTACTGGAACCTTGTGGATGAACCCTTTAACACATCAAGATGGTGGGCTGAAGCAGTATCAATATTATTCACCCTGCAAGTTTCTGTATCAGTGGGGGGTTCTTTTGCATTATCCTCCTTAATGAAAGTCACTTTTCCATCGATGATGTTAATCTGCACTGCTTTAGTCAGGTCCAGGCACAGTAGTGGTGATCCAAAACTCACTATTTAGAATAATGCTGGGACTTTGCTGTTTTGATTTGCTACTCCTGCTGTAGCTTGTAGGCAGTCATTGACAGGTCGGTCACTTTTTGCATATGTGATTAGTTTAACTCTGGGTTATGTCAGTGGCCACTGGAGATAGAAGCTCCAGTGTCTACAATTAACACCAGGTCCCGGGAATTTCCTTGTGGTGCTTCAGTGTTCACTTTGAATGTGACATCATTTACACACAGTATTGACCACTCACGAACAATCACTTCTCTCACTGTAGCTACAAGTGGTTTGCATACTTTGGCGAAATGTCCCTTTTTCATGCAGTTATGACAGTTGACATCATCAACAGGACAGTTTTTTGTCAATAGCCAGGTGATTATCTGATCCACATTTGAAGCAGTGATGTTGTTTTGTATGAGTTGCCTGTTTATCATGAAAATGTGGTGGAGGTCCATGTGGTTTAACTCTCAGCCAAACATACACACACACACTGCCCTTATCACAAAATATTACATCTGTCATATGCTGACAGATGTATCATTGATAACTGATGTTTCATAATGTGTGTGCAAAGAATTACTACCTTAACTTCAGAAGTTGATAGCAGCTGATTGGCTCATGTTCAAGTTCCACAAAAGAAAACACTGGTCAGTCCCAAGGTCAGAGGTCGCAATGTGCACCTTTTAATCCGATGACCTCTTCACCACAATCAGCATTTTCTACCAGTTACTGGTCCAATGGTACATCTGCTGTCCTTGACCCAAGGATGCCCAAGGATGCCATGCCACCTCGAGAATACTGACCTGACTCAGATACGGTTCTCTGCTGTTTATTAAAAAAAAATAAACCCCAAAAACAACTTTAACCTCTTATTGTTATCAGGGCAAACAAATGTCCCAGTCTCTCATTGCTGAGAGACCACCTGTTCATCTTTCATATATTTATTTATTTTCTTTAGAGTTGTGTTGCATATCTTCTGCCTGTTCTGGCCTAGACAGGAAGCTGATGTCAAAGAAAAGTCAGGAATGCAGGATGAAGTTTCACCATAAAGCACCTCAGCAGTTGTGCAGCAGCAGAGGGGTGGGGTCACTGGGCAGGTCATTGGTGGTGAGAGAAAGATTCCTGAGGTCAGCTGACCTTTTCCTTGAGTATCAGAGCCAGTCTTTCCCTCCATAGGACTCAAATCACAGATTTTTCATCAGGTTTTCTAAAAAAAAAGAAAAAAAAAAGAGGAAAATGCGGAAAAGTACAGGGTTAGCACAACTCTCAGTGAGTGTTTAATACAGGGGAGGAAGCTTTCTTAAGTTTTTCTCTAACAGAGTAAAAGTTTCAAAATAAACTGAAGTCCTGGGACTTCTCACACACACAACACAGTGATTCTTAAAACAAAACGTGTTTTGTCTTTTTTCCTAAAATAATTTGAGCACCTATTCCGTAAAGTTCTGAAAACTTTAAACTGTGAACACACGAAAAAAAAAGGAGAGCAAAAATTATTATTATTACCACTTTGTCCCCTTTAATTACAGTTATGTATAACTTTGAATTCCGAGCATGACACAGACAGTGTAAGATTTATGAAAACTTCTCACCATGTTATTTCAGAATAAACTCTTGTTCATTTATTGCTGTGGGGTGAATGACAAGCTTTCACTAACGTCTCTCTCACTGTATTTTATACCAAGAGGTTAGAAGTCGGACTGACTTTTGTGGACTCAGTTTTGGAGACATCCCTCTATCGATAAATCTGTCAGGCCTGCACCCAGACATTTGTTTGTGTAGCAGACAGATCAGAATAAGGAAGGGTAATAACCCTTCTTCAACTTACCACATATTATATATATATATATATATATATATATATATAAGGCAGGGCACCAGGTCAGATTGATTAAACAACAAATTGATTATACCTCAGGAACTCAATTATTAGATTATTTAATCTATTCACCCTTATTATTATCAGATCTGAACAGTTCAAGCTGAATTTGTAAATCACAGAGAAGTCTTTATCATAATGTCTACACTGAATAAGTAGGAAAATTAATTTTGACTTTAAGGTTTTAAAACAAAAATAAAACTAGGTAAGTTCTTTCGGCAGCTCTCGTCTTCCGGGGTTGCCACAGTGAGCAAACTTGCACAAACGATTCGGCAACTGTTTTACGCCCGGATGCCCTTCCTGCCACAACCTGAGGTCGAACCTCAAACTGAGGCTTGAGCTCACAGTGTTGTGGGAAAAGAAGATGGAGAAGGCCTGCGAGCAAAAAAGTACAAACTATGATACGCTGATGAACAACTGTAAGAGCGGAGGCTGGAAAGTCAGGTCTTGACATATGGGTGTGGGGGCCTTGCAGGCCAACCATTTCACTGCACCTGGAATCACAGGACAAAAAAAATGAGAGGGATAGGTTCCTTCACTGATGGAGCTGAGGAAGCCTCAAAATAGCAGATCAATGGATTGCTGCTGGAGGTCTTGGTCAGTTTGCTGGGCTGAGGATGTACGATGGTGGGAAGACGACAAACACCTGACGTCCTCAGGCCACGCCACTGATGATGATCCACCCTTAGTTCCTGCATCAGGATGATGTTTTGTAAAGTAGTGAAAGACAGAAAAAAATGCATTTAACATCTTGAAGTTATTATTCTGTGTCACAATGCTGGTGCTTACACATAAATGAAAATGTACACATTTGACACTTTTTTGGCCACAAATGCTTATAAGAGAGAAGCAAATGATGATGGAGATGGTTGACAGCTTGGGTGCAGCAGAATCATACCACATATTTTCCACAGTCCTTTCATATTTCTAATTTTCTGTCACTTCTTGTCGCATAACTCTGTCTTGTAAGGACGAATCTGACCAATACTAATGCTTATGTCAAACTATGGCCATCCTTACCCAAACATTGTGTAATAACTAAATATGAAAATAAATAATAATACTGTTGTGAATGAAACTAAATATGTGCCAAACAAAACAGCAGTAGAGTCTTTTTAACCTAAAATAAGATCTCCCTCAATATCCACTGATTTATCTTGCTGCCACACTACCAGATCGACTGGTTCAATGTGTCTTTGTTTATTAGGTTTGAAATGCTTGAGCTGTTCCACATCCCAGAGTCAGTTTCAGCAAAATAAAATAAAACAAAAAGATTTTCTTACTTTCGGGTTGTCTAAACAGAGAAAAATAAACATGTTTATTTTGAATAACTTGGAAAAAAAAAACTCCCTAAGGGAGAAAGCAAATGACATCAAGGACATCCACAACAGCAACTTTTACATTATTCTGTCCATTCAAGTGTGGTAGATTGTGAAAGAATCTTTGACAGAAGAAGAAAGAAAGCTTACAATCTGTTACTGGAGGCAGCAATCAAGGGCATTTGTGGGTGGAGACACGAGTCACTAAAACACAATGTTGGGTCTTTGCATTGGTTTTTCTTTTTTGCTGTAACACTGAAATTCTAAATCTGTTGTCACCTGATACCCTTTTATTTATCTTTTCTCTTTTATAGAGACTTCTCTTTTATAGAGTATGGGGTACCAGGCCCTTTGATATGGGCTGTTAGGTCCCTATATGACCGGTGTCAGAGCTTGGTCCACATTGCCGGCAGTAAGTCGGATTCGTTTCCAGTGAGAGTTGGACTCCGCCAAGGTTGCCCTTGATTTGTTCATAACATTTATGGACAGAATTTCTAGGCGCAGCCAAAGTGTTGAGTGGATCCGTTTTGGTGTTCTTAGGATCGCGTCTCTGCTTTTTGCAGATGATGTGGTCCTATTGGCTTCATCAGGCCGTGATCTAAAGCTTTCGCTGGATCAGTTCACAGCCGAGTGTGAAGCAGCCGGGATGAGGATCAGTGCCTCCAAGTCCAAGGCCATGGTCTTGAGCCAGAAAAGGGTAGAGTGCTTTCTCCGGGTCGGGGAAGATGTCCTGCCCCAAGCGGAGGAGTTTAAGTATCTCGGGGTCTTGTTCACGAATGAGGGAAAAATGTAAGGGGAGATCGACAGGCGGATTGGTGCAGCGTCTGCAGTGAAGCGGGCGCTGTACTGGTCTGTCATGGTGAAGAGAGAGCTGAGCCAAAAAGCGAAGCTCTCGATTTACCGGTCGATCTACATTCCTACCCTCATCTTTGGTCACGAGCTTTGGATAGTGAAAGAACAAGATCGCGAATACAAGCGGCTGAAATGAGTTTCCTCCGCAGGGTGTCTGGGCTCTCCCTTAGTGATAGGGTGAGAAGCTCGGTCATCCGGGAGGGACTCAGAGTAGAGCCGCTGCTCCTCCACGTCGAGAGGAGCCAGTTGAGGTGGCTCGGGCATCTGGTGAGGAAGCCTCCTGGACGTCTCCCTGGTGAGGTGTTCTGGGCACGTCCCACCGGGAGGAGGCCCAGGGGAAGACCCAGGACACGCTGGAGGGACTATGTTTCTCGGTTGGCCTGGGAACGCCTTGGGATTCCCCCGGAGGAGCTGGCCCAAGTGGCTGGGGAGAGGGAAGTCTGGGTCTCCCTGCTTAGGCTGCTGCCCCTACGACCCGACCCCGGATAGGTGGATGAAGATGGATGGATGGATGGAGAATAAGCGTATGCTGTAAGTCACTTGAGCACGTGACCCGAAAGCGGAATCAAGTGCCATAGTTAAAAAAAAAAAATGTTGTGCAGAAATACAGCAATACATTTGGTGCATTTCTGCAACCAGTCTACCTGGCAAACATGATAATTAATGTTTAATTTTCTTTTCATTTCAAATCAGTAGATTTGACTGTACCTTAGCTGTCCCCTCAAAATTCAGTACAGATATAGTATAATAAAAAAAAGTTCTTCAAATTAAAAAACCTCAATTTGATATTTGAAAATGCAAAGCATATTTAAAGTTCCAAACAAAATGTTTTTAGAAAAAAAAGTACCTAGACAAAACTGTTCTTTGTGCGGAAGCCCATTTTTTCACACTGATTACAAAGGGATCCTCTAAATCATAATTATGAGATATATCTCATAACTATGATTTAGATGAAATAGCATCTCAAATTATCATTTAGCATCACACAACTGACTCTTGTTTGCCTGCCACGCCTGTCCCAAGTTTTACAATCACTCACCTGTGCCCACGTCCCCTAATTACCCTCTGTCTTTAAAACCTGGTCATCTTCTCCACTTATTCCCTGGTGCGTTGTCGCTTCATACGCTGTCTGGTTCTCCTCATGTCTTGCCTCTCAATTGTGCTACAGTTTGGATTTTGTTATGTTTTGGTTTTAGTTTTATGTTTGCTGCTATTATTTTTGGTTTCCTTTTATTTATAATAAATTAGGTTTTCTTTAAGCCCAGCCAAGAGTCTGTACATTGGGTTTGCCTCACTCCCCCCCACCTGATAGAATGGACCAGTCATACCAGGACCCAGCTGACATTCCTTGTTTTTCCGACCTCTCTCCTGAGGATTTTTCCAGGCTCCACATCGCGGTGAGAAATTACTGCAATGTGGAGGCCACCTCCATGGATGTGATGAAGCATTACTGGGCCGCCCGTGTCCTCCTGATGGAGTCTGCTTGCCACCCTGGGTTGGAGTCTTCCCTGGGGATGGATGAAATCCTAGAGGGGGTTTGGGGAGACCATGCCACCTTCTCCGTGAGTCCAATCATTGGCTGCCGGAAGATTCCCTGGTAGATGCAGCGCTCTCTGTGTCTCCCATGGTTGCAGGGATTTATAATAAATTTATAATAAATAGGTTTTCTTTAAGCTCACATCATGAGTCTGCACATTGGATTTCCCTCACTTTCCTCCCCACCTGACAAATTATGACTTAGTATGAAAGTTGAATGGGCTTTTCTATGTAACATAAAGGCAATAAAAATCTTGTTAATTTCTGAATGCATTTTATGATCATATTTATTCATCTAAACATATGTGAACATTTATTTATTCAATGACTAAACTGCTTTTCAGTCATTGGGTGTCCGACACAATTTTGCGACTCGGACTCATTATTATACTGAGCTGTTCAGAGTGTCACGTGTTTATTTTTTATTTGATCTTTTTGGGGGTTCAGTTGCATGTGTAAGCAGTTTTTGCTTTTAATCTATTCACTACTCCCTGCTGCTTCAGCTCACAAGCGTGGACGCACAGAGGGGGGCGTGCGCCGCCTAAGGAAGGTTTCTGCGAAGGCTCCCGGAGGTTTTAAAGAGATTCACATGCTCCCCTGTGATTGGCTGAGCTCTCCTTCAGCCCACCCACCTCCGATCAAAGAGTGGGACTCCGCGGACTCCGTTTCCTCTCTTGCATTGAGTCTGGGACCTGGGCCTGGGGTTGAACGGCAGGACACACAGACGGACTAACGCGCGCCATGGCAGCTACGCAGAACGAGTACAGAACCTACCTGCGGAGCACCGCAGACATGGAGGCGGGCCAGCACCGCTTCCACCCGCCGGTGCAGAGCTCGGAGCCCACTTACCGCTCACTGCTAATCGGGACCCTAGCTGTTATGGGATTGCTTCAAGTGGCCTCCAGCGTGGCGATCTTATTGCACCTGACGGGTTATCTGCAAGAGGTAGGTACAGCCTGCGCCCGGACTCTGGTTCGTCTCAGGCTGCGTCGCAGTCCTTCAACTGGAGGAAGTTTTGTGTAATCTCTGCCTTGTGTGTAAACATTCACCCGACCTACAAAACAAACACGGCCAACATTTCCGAGCTGTGCGCGAGTTCAGAAAGTCCGACAAGGATTTGCGCAGTTTTACAGTGTCGTAAAAGGTCAGATAAGTTCTTCCTTCTTCAAACTATAGAACTGTAGCGCTCAGGCGCGAGGCAGTCTGCTCATGTGGAGGAAGAGGAGAAGCATGAAAGCGCAGGCAGTTCTGCAGGTTTGTACGCCAGGCTTCCGTGTGCTCTTTGAAGGCGCTTCAAACACAGCACAAACACAGCGACACTCTGGTGGCACTTTCCACTGATCACAAATCTCTCTCCAGAAGCAGAGGCCAAATCAAAGCACCTTTTTACGCAGAGACCCTGCAGGGGCTCCGCCGCGCCAGATGCCTTATTGTTTGCAAACTGCAGATGTTTTCACTTGAGTCTGCAGCGTCTCGTGTTTACATGCCATTTGTGGCTTCTATTTGCAATTTGTATGAGTCATAAGTTGTAAACTTTAGAACATAAGCAGAGCTGTTTTTCAGAGCCAGAGAGGAGGTCTGGCAAAGTTCAAGCACTTCTGCTCCTCTGCAGATCCTTCCCATGGTTTCTCCGCTGCTCATGTTTGCCTTCTTCTAGGCTGCCTGTGATGTAGTCTGATTTAAGTTCTGTCAGGGTTGTTATTGTTACTCCAAGGTGGCTTTGCTGTTGAACAATTGTCATGTTTGAACAAGCCAAGCACATGCCTGCTCTGTCAGGATTTTCTGCCTTCCTTCACTGGGAGAACGTCTCTGCCTCCTGCCCTGTTCTCTCCCAAATACCTGCCTTTGCATGATGGCAAATATGTCTGGTAGAAACTTATTCCATTGTGATGGGGACGTGGAGATGGGAAGAGGAAGACCACAGAGATGACAGAGAACTAAAAGGAGGCATGTTTAATTGTTTCTACATCAGAATTAAAGATTTTCCATTGACACCAATGATCTCACAAAAGTTGGCCCACTTTGTATGAGTTAACAAATCTACAATGTGCATTGGAGTTCTTAACCGGGCTACTATCTGCTCTGGACAGCTTCAGACAGGACAGGATTAAGAGGGTGTGGGCCTCTGTGCTAGAGATACTTTTGGGGCCTTGCATTGTCTTTTTAAACATAAAATTTACAGTTCTGATTATGTGCTCATTAACTTCGAGGGTTTTATGGGTTTTAGCCATACAGAGCTGCTCTTACCTTTTTAATTTAATATCTAATGTAAGAAATGTTAAAATTCTGATAAAACTGTCCTCTACATTATCAGTTAGCCATTGCTGGACTAAATACAAGTGGATCTAAATGATTATTCTACTTAAACTAAAAAACACAGTATGCTTATATGGAACAACATTTTTAAAGTGTCATGACAATAAAAAAGAAATGATCAAGTGACAGAATATCAGTGAGCCAAATAAAATAATCTTTTTATAAAGCACAAGCAAGTACAAAAACGTTTTCCTAATGTGGGAGATTACACAGAGCAAAGTCAGTTTAAGCTGCAAAGTTTTGGTTAAAAAGATCTGAAACAAAACAACTACCAGACTATATAAAAATAATAGGCTATCATATAGAATATTCATCCACATTCAGCTTTTGTTGAGTATACCACAAGATTAAGGTGAAAATGTAGAATAATTACATAACACAACTCTGCTTCAGTCTTCTACAAAGCAATATTTACAAATCATTATGGCTCAGAATGACAGAGAAGTAGTAAAACTTTGGTGCTGCATTGACTTTAAACTGTAAAAACAAATGTGTCAACACATTAAAACTCTTTCCAATGATGTGGGCTTGTAGCTCATAGGAATCATTAAAAACAGAATGCTATTTTTGGATCCATGATAGCATTCTGTTACGTTAGCCCCGGGGGCCTGGGCTAATGTCTCTTTGGAAAGTCCAGCCTTAGCTGCAGAACTTGAGAGGGAAGAGGAAAGCAGACCAATGCACTGATACAGCCTGGTTTCAAAAATGCTGCTTTAACTGGAATGTTTTCTTTTTAGTTTTGTGCTTCTAACTAAAGAACCAGCTAAAAGTAAAGCTAAGGCTCAGATTCTGGGTTTGTTAGACTTGCTTGTTGCAGAGGATTGCAGAACCNCCCCCCCCTCTCTCTCACACACACACACACACCTGCTGACAGCCCCCCTAAGGATTGTGGAAGATATTATTTTCACCCACACTTGCCTGTCAGAGAAACCGAGATAAGATATTAGTTTTTTTCTGCTGGCGTTTTTAATCCTCCTTGTTTCTGTCTTTCTCTCCAGGCAGATTTGTCCACAGCCCCACACCGGCCCATAGAGGTGAGTCTAACACAGATTAACTGCATTTAAACACAATTTTTTTAAGCTGCAGTATCACACTGTCACTGCTGTGAAAACTTATTTACAGAACAAAATTGCTATACCTATGCCCTTTCACCTCTGTGGCAGATGTGGTTTTTATTCAACATGTCTCTGTGTGTGTGTGTGCTTGTTTGTCAGTACAATCAGCAAAACATTTTATGAAACACTGAATGGCTTTTAAAGAAGCCCTTCATTAATCATTGGATGTACATTTTCCATCATTATCTTGGCAAACAAAACATGTCTAGAATTAAGTCAGTTTTACAAATATTGAGCTAAAATTTAGAGTAATTACCTAACCTATAACCTGAGCGCTAACTGATTGTGGAACATGTAATTAAAATTTTGCCATTCACTATTTGGAGTCAACTTTGTCTCTCTTTTAGCAAAATATTTCATGAACCACTGGATGGATTTTAATGAAACTTTCAGGACACAATCCCTGGAAGCACTACCACTACTGCTAAATAAGTTAAATCTGTGAACCAAGTATAAATCCCAAAGGCAAATGGTAATCAGCCTTAAGAATGCTTGACGCATATCAAGTGTTTCCTCTTGTCACCGTCTGAGGGGTAAATACTGAAAGTTTACGAGTATTGTTATGTTTTTAAAAGAGTCAAATTAGCATCTGCAGCTCTGGAGTCATGATTTTTCCACGGGTGTGTTTCTCGTGGATGCCTTTTCCACCACCAGCTGGTCACACAGACTGGAGTGAGGTCAGACCACAGCAACACAAACCCTTTCAGAGAAAAAGAAAAAAAATCACTTCAGACTTTTCCACAACTTTGACTGATCGCCCTCTTGTGGTGTTCAAATGATAGTTTACGGCATCAGCTATCAGTGAGTCACTTGCTGGCGTCAGTGGTGACAGTGTTTTTTGGCGGTCGTTTGTAGCATATAATGTAAAACTCCTTGATTGCTGAAGGTTTTTTTTTAACAATATTGTTTGAACCTTCTTGAGAGTTGCTGGCCCGTTTTTGGCACAGATTTTTCCAAGCAAAAGCAAAAATCCATCCAGGAAGTGAAACAACACAGAACAAAAAGCTCTGCTTTGTTTGGTTTCCCATGATGCTTTAATTTCCTTTGAAATTCTGTATTTGTGTTTGCCTTGGTTATCTCTGCCAGAGTGCTTAAACAAGCCACCCAGCCTGTCTTGGACTGAGGAGCTCATTGTGTTGTCTGCTGGCGGTTCTTTTCCCACAAAACACAGGAGAACGCTGATGGGTGCTTTTAGAGGTGTGAGAGTGGAAGTCCCACTTGTCACGCACATTGTGCTGAGTTAGGGTCAGAACTCAGGATGTTCTGAAGTTTTTCGACAGCGGCCCTCTGTGGTCGACTTTCACCTCAGCCTGCAGCCTGAATGCTGACTACTAAATAACCGCTGAATTTTGTTGAAGCTGAAGCTGAACATTTAAAGGTGTACAAGCACAAGTGAAACTAATATGATTAAAACGGTAACTAAAAGTTAAAATTAGCTAAACTTTAGCTAAAAGCTAATATAAGCAAAATTATAGCTGAAAGTTAAAATTAGCAAAACCATACCTAAAAAAAAAAAACAACAAAAAAAAACAACTTAAATTTGCAAAACTGTAAGTAAAGTTTAAAATAAACAAAGCTAATTACAAAACTAGAATAGCTGAAATTAGCAAAATGTGGCTCATAGCTAAATGTGATGGTGAGGCAGGATGTTTGGGCTTGGCTTGCTCTGTGCTGGGCCTGTGGTCAGTGGTGGGCCATGAATCAGCCACAGATCATGATCTGAATGTTTATAATGTGTAGAGACATGTGGAATTAGTCCACTGAGTTATGAAACACAAAGAGACAATCTTCGTTGGTGGCCAAACTCTGAGTGAGAGGACTTTTGTTCTAAAGTTATATCTCAAAAACTACTCATCAACATAATAGACATGTTGAATGATGCATGTGGTACAGAGTTAAAGGACTGAGATGAAGCTTGCATGCACTGCAGCACTGCAGGAGCGCACAAAAAAACTCAGCTCCACCAGCGTACACATTTCTAGGCATAAGTTCATAGCACCTCTGTCTGGTGCAGATTGGTTGTCACTGTGGTTCATTTTATTTTAATTTTATATCACTATATAGATAAAGAAACTGCCAAGCTGCTGCTACTTGGTTTCAGTAATTTCTTCTCTCTGGTTAAATGGGTGCAGTGTATCTTGATTTGTGGTAAGACCTCAAATCTTGATCTTGATTTGTGACAAGGCCTCAAAAGTTGGATACTGTAGATCCGACAGTTAACGGCCGATTGGAATCCTGTACACAATTACTCTGGAAACTTGGCAAGATTTTTTTAATGCCAGTCTTGTACCAAGATTTGGTCTGTGAACATGTTTGTGCAGTTAATTGTATTTGGAAGAGTGACAGAGCTAATCGTAGTTTGCAATGCATGCAAATTTGTTTGGACTTGTGAACAAATACTTGAACTAATATAAGTTTAGTATACAAGAGCAGTGTTGTGTAAACATATTAACAGTTTGGCCTTGAGGTTTTTTTTTTTTAGCTGAATGTGGGTTTTTAAGTTGGTAACATTTTCCACTCCTATCTTTTCTTTAAACATTGACTTTGAATTGGATTGAAATCATCCATCCATCCATCCATCCATCCATCCATCCATCCATCCATCCATCCATCCATCCATCCATCCATCCATCCATCCATCCATCCATCCATCCATCCATCCATCCATCCATCCATCCATCCATCCATCCATCCATCCATCCATCCATCCATCCGTCAAGGGTGGCTGGTGCCTATCTCTGGCAGTCACTGTACAGGAGGCAGGGTACACCCTGGACAGGCTCCTAAAACTATAAACAAGTTAATAGGCTTTTCAACTTATAATAAAAACCCAATCTGTCAGTCTAAAAAGTTTTTTCAAGAAGTCTGGTTCATCATTGGTTCATCTGCTGTAAACATGAAAACAGGCACTCAAGTGGTACAACTTTACGAATGTAATTTTACTCTTGCTTGCAATCTTTTAATAAATTTATTAATAGAGGTGAAGCGAAAACAACACTCAGGACTGATGTATTATTCTCATGCCATGATTTGTCTCAAATCTGTGAAAAGCTCAATCATTCTGAGAAATTACACTCATCAAGATTCCTCTTTGTCATAGCCTTAAATTTTAAATATAACCATGAATATATAAAAAAGAGATAGCAAAAGGTCATCCTTTTGGTAGCTTGCTAACTGTACAATCCCAATTTAGAAAAAGTTATGACATTGTGTAAAATGTAAATAAAACAAAATCCAATGACTTATAAATCTAACAAACCCATATTTTAATCATAATGCAAAATTTTAAACATCAAATTTTTAAACTTAGAAATTTGACCATTTTTTTTAAAGGAAAAATGAAAGTAAGTTTAAATCTGACGGCAGCAGTGCATTTCAAAAAGTTGGGACACAGTCATGCTTACCACTGTGAAGCATCCCCTTTTCTTTTAACAACAGTCTGTAAAAGTCTAAGAACTAAAGAGACCATTTGTTGAAATTTTTGGAGGGGAATGTTTTCTTGTTCTTGTCTGATGTAGGATTCCAGCTGATCCTAGACTGATTCTAAACCTAAATCACCACTAAACCTCAGACTGGGTTTTCTTTGTTGGATATTTGCTGGATGGGAGCACATGTTGCTCTCAAACCTGTATATACTTTTCTGCATTGGTGGTGCCTCTCCAGATGTGTAAGCGGCCATAGGAAGTAATGCACCTCCATATCATCAGAGAGGCTTTTGAATTGTGAACTGGTTAAAGGCGGGATGGTCCATCTCCTCTTCAGTACAGAGAGCATGACATCTGTGGTTTCCAAAATAAATTTCAAACTTCAATTTGTATAATAACTATAAAACAGTTTGCTGCTTTGCCTCAATTTTTTTAAATGAGCTTTGGCCCAGAGAAGACGATGGCATTTCTGGACTGTGAAGTGCTGCCTGATGGCCCGAAGATCATGGGCATGTATTATTGACTTACAGCCTTGACTTTTGTGCACAGATTTCTTCAAATTTTAAAAATATTTTAATGTTTTGAACTGTAGTTTATTAGATATTTCGTCTTCCTAATTTTCTTTTGAGTAACATTATTCTGAAAATGTTCCTCTATTTTTATACAGTATTTTACATATTGGTGAACCTCTACCCATCTTTACTTCTAAGAGATTGAGCTTCTCTAAAATCTTCTTTTTAATCTTAGTCCTCATACTGACCGGTTATCAATTAACCTAATTAGTTGCAACATTTTGTTTGAGCTGTTTCTTACTTGTACCACTTTTACAGCCTTTTGTTGCCCTTGTCCCAACTTCTTTGAGAAGTGTTGGTGAAAAAAAAAATCAAAATGACCTTTTTTTCACTTAAAATATTATAACTCCTGAGTTTGAACATTTGATATGTTTACTATAGGCTAAGCCTGGTGGTAGGTGGCCGTTCGCCGGCCGACCGTCATTTAGTAAAAAAAAAAATTAAAGTTGACAGAAAGTTGCAAATATGGCTATTTATTTACTATTGATATTGTAAGATATTTGTGTCAAATATTTACACAACTACAGTTTTACAAAAAGGCACTTTTTAAAATACTTCTTAAAACAAAAATACAATTAAAATAAATACTAATTGTTTGCACCTAAATTGAATCCTAATTTAAGTCACATTTACAAATAAATTAAATTAACATAAATGAAAAAGTGCAAACAAAGCACCAACACACGTCTCACATCCAGGCCAATGAATAACAGAGAACTCTGAGAAACAGAGAGATGCTGTGCTGTACTGTGCTTTTTGTGCCACAGGCTGCATGTTGGATCACTACATGGAACATCCATCCATCCATCCATCCATTCTCTTCCGCTTATCCGGGGTCGGGTCGCGGGGGCAGCAGCCTAAGCAGGGAGACCCAGACTTCCCTCTCCCCAGCCACTTGGGCCAGCTCCTCTGGGGGAATCCCAAGGCGTTCCCAGGC
>NC_051435.1:24903193-24936129 GCF_001649575.2 Kryptolebias marmoratus | reverse complement strand
CTTCGGGCTGCACTTCGTCTGGCCCCTCACCTAGGACCTGTCTGCCTTGGGTGACCCTACTAGGGGCATGAAGCCCCTGACAGCATAGCTCCTAGGATCATTGGGACACTCAAACCCCTCCACCACGATAAGGTGGCAGCCCAGGGAGAGGACTACATGGAACAACATGGAACAACATGGAACAACAAAACAAAAACAAAACATATCTAATGCTGAATTTAATAGCAACATTTTACTGTTAAACAAGGATAAATTAGCACGCATCACATTAATATTTTAACTAAGTACAAACCATGCTTACCATAGTCTTGTAAAGCCACCAGCTGAATTTCAGCTCGACTAACCATTTTTGGTTAATCCCGCTCGTTCGATGTTTATTACTGTAGCTCTGACAACCTGCTAACTCCAGGTAGCTGAAGGAGGCTTGGCCTCAGGGCTCATTAGAGTCCTGCAGGGCTCCGCGAACAGCGCACAGACCTGAGCGCGCAGTGGGGGCGTTTATATTTGGCACTTACGTTGGTGCAGTATTCTCAGAAAAGACGGGACAGTATGCTACGTAACCAGTGGAAATACGGTAAAAAGCGAGCAGATGGTTGTCACATCAAATATGGCTGCACGTATTCAGAAGGAAGAGCTGTTGTGTTTCTGGCTGTGATTCAGAGAGGATGTTTAAACTTAAAGCATTCAGTTTGACTTTCATGGATTTATTTGCTTTAGTTGTGATTCGCCCATCATAGGACTAATATTTCTTCCCTCTGTGGTCTATGAGTTTTGAATCGTTTGATTATCTTTGTGATCTCTCACAGAGGGATCATATAAGTGTTGATACAGGCGAATCAGCTCCGCTAGAGCACCGAAATTGTCCATTTTGAATGGAAAAAAATGAAGTATTTTACAATAAACAAGCGGAGCTTAGACTAGCGGCAGGGGCAGTAAAGCCTGGCAGTCGGCCAGGCTTATAATACACTGGGGGAAACCCTGTTTATTATGTTCCGTTCCGAACAAAATATGTGTTTTAATATTTACAAATCACTTTATTTTGTTCTTTTTTACATTTTGCACAAACTTTTTTGGAATCGGGATTGTACAGTTTATGGATGCCTATATAGTTGCTATCTACATATATACTCTCACAATTCATAAAAAACAAGTGACAGGAAAAAAGTGACAAACTAAACAAACTGTGTCATGACGAAGTGTAGAGTGTATTATTAGCCCATGTAGTGTTCTTTTATAAAACAGCTTATTTTTTTGAGAACAAATTGTTTTAAAAGAATGAAAAGAAAACAAGCACTTGTTTGGATATCCATTAGCCTAGCCTGGATAAAAACTTTGTCTTTTTCTATGGTCTAACTGATGAACTACAACTGGTTCTTTGTGCACATATTTTTTTCACAAACCCCAATTTAGATTGTTTGGAATTTTCCTTTATAGTGGAAGTTAGTTTACCTATGCAGCAATTTTATTAACACAAACAGCAGCACACACCAAATTAACATAAATGTCTTGTTTTTGACCTGTAGTCAATGTTTGCTGATTTTTTTGTTTTGTTTTGTTTTGTTTGCAGGAGGTGCACCCAGAGCCCATAGTAAATGCACTGAAAGACACAAGGAAAAAAGGACAATGCAAACATCCTAAAGATCGTATGATGGCATCAGCTCATCTACCAATCAAAGCGAATCAGAAATTTCCTGAAAGTGAGTCTAGTTTTTGTTAAAAATTCTTTCTTTACTCCACCTTAAACACTGAGCTATCAATTTATTTGTAACTTTTCAATAAAGCTATTATCTGAAATTGTTTCTCACCTTTGGCACACCTCAAAAATTACACAGCATAGCTCACAAGTGGGGATCTTGTTAGCTTTTTTTCTAAACCAACTTGCCTTCTGTTTCTGCTTCCTCTTCTGTTTTCTCCCACCAATAGGAAAAGCCACATGATAATAACCAAAGCAAAGCTTAAATGGAGAAACTTAGTGTGAAAAACTAAGTCCATCCTTGCTGCTTTCAATACCCCTAACCCTTTCATGGAATTTATTAAAGAAAGTCAGATGCTGCTAATTAAATGCATTTGTTTACTGATCATCATCAGTGGAACCACCTTTACTTTTTTGGCAGTTTGCTGGTCCTTGGCATTGTGTTGACACACATTCAGGTGTGTGTTAACACAATGCCAAGAAGAAAGGCCATCAGCAATGACCTTGTTGTGCATCATCTGGTAAGGCTATAGATAATTTCTAAACAATTTAAAGTATATAATTTTACAGTGAGAAAAGTATTCCTAAGTGGATACATTTTAGACAGTCTTCACGGTCAGACCATGGTCAAATAAATTGCAAAAACCTCTATCTCATACTCTACAGGCCTCATTTTTGCCAGTTATAGGTTAAAGATCATGACAGTACAATTAGAAAGAGACTGAACAAGTACTATATGGCTTGTTTGGAAGGGTTGTATCTGAAAGCCTCTTCTCTCTAAAAAGAACATGGCAGCAGAATTTAAGTTTGTGAAGTCTATTTTGACTGACCCAAAAGATATCTGGAACAATGCCCTTAGGGCAGATGAAACCAATGTAGAGATGTTTATCCATAATGCAAAGCACTATGGTTGTTGAAAATCAAAAATGTATAGCATATCAACATAAACACCTCATAACAACTGTCAAGCACAGTGAAGGAGGTATTTTATTTTGAAGCTACCATGAACAAACTGGAAGTACAGTCAAATGTGTTACTGAGTAGTAAATGTTGACATGGTGGAATCTGTTGTGTGTTTTTGTACACCTTAGTCTAGATTTAAATAATTTTAGAACCTAGTAAAAATGTCCTGATAAATATAGACCAAGAATCAAAAGAGGGTGGACTTTTTTCCCCATAATTGTAGATTATTTGAGGTAGTTTACACTCGGGAGTAATTGCTTTGGAGCAAACTGGTCAAAGCTAATGGTGGCAGTCTGTAGACAGTGAAGAGTAATAGATTAGATTGTAACAACCTGCCTCAAAGCTAAAGCTTCAAGGGGATGAATTACATAAACGCTAAATATGTCACAGGCAGTGCTTGGAGCTGGTAGCACAGTACAGCTATATTGGTTTAAGTGAAGAATAACACAAACAAAACAGGAAGTTACTCACCCCTCCCAAAACATACTCTTATAAATGCCCCAAAATAGAGTAGCAACCAAGAATAACAATTAATGCAGTTCACAAAATTTAATCAAACGCCATTTAAACTCCCACAAACAAACCAAACCCCTTCAACCCACAATCGACACATACATCTCCCAAATAACACACAAATCACTGAAATCACAAAAATTAACAGTCAATAAATTTAAGCTTTCAGTCGAAATAGGTTCCCTACAGGAAAGTTCATGTTGTGGGAGGATGAAGAAAAAAAGACGCCCTCTCTCTAAAGGTGTCCCTGCACCAACATGAAAGGAAACCGTCTCACCGGATCTTGTTTGTCCATTGTCTTTTTTGTGCTTCCCTTGCGATCCCGGATAAGAGAAGCCGTAATCCACCACAATCCAAGTTTGGGGCGAAGAATAATTCCTCCGGTATAATCCAGGACAACAGCTTCACGGCAAACAATCCTCCACTGGTGCGCTCGGCTTCCTTGTCCCCCTTCGGGAAAGTGTCACTTCCTTCTCCTTTTATTTCCTACTTTCCGCATATAAGCTGAAAGTTTCTGATCTTCTTTTTTGTTTGTTTGTTTGTTTTTTATATACACAAAACAAAACCCAATCTGACCAAAAACTGTTACTTAACAGGGTTCAATGATTTATAACAATTAGACACATTACAACACAGACAATGTTTTAGATTTGAAGGAAAACAAAAAAAGGAAAACGCTGTTGTCAGCGGGCAGACCATTACATTATGACACATTTCCAACAATGCATGGTCAATACTGTTTAGAAATTATAAAAAGTTGAAAGATTTAAAACTGTTAAAAAATATGAAACACTAAATATTTAAACATGTGCTTTTGATGAGTTTTAGATGTTTAGATGTTTTAAGCTAGGCTGTTGTAGTTTTTTTGCTATAGCTTTTAAATGCTAGTTTGATAATGGAGAACTTACTTTTACAGTTCTTGTGGCGCCTCAGCAACTTTTAGATTTATTTGTTACTTTTCTTGATTAAACTTAAATATATGTTCTAGCAGTTTTCAAATATTTTACTGTGTTTGGCTTATAATAATCCAAATAATGCACCAATTAGTGAACCAACCAAAACTCTTTTTTGTTCTTGTTGTCACACAGAGGTTGAGAAGGCCATAGTCATTGAGTGGGATGAAGTGCATGGAACCCTTCGCAATATGAGTTACCAGAAGACAAAACTGCTAGTGACAGTACCAGGTTTCTACTATGTTTATGCTAAAACCTGCTTCCGCTACTACATAGTTGGAGGACCAGAAGAGATTCCTCTATTTGATGTTAGCAACACCCAACTCATTCAGTATGTCTACCATGAGAGCATCAAGCAGAACAACAAGGCCGGGGTGCTGATGAAGACGGGCAGCACCATGCGCTGGAACAAGACAAGCTATAACATGTACTGCGCACAACAAGGCCGAGTGGTTTACCTGGACAAGGGAGATGCCTTGTTTGTCAACGTGTCCAATGCTTGGATGCTGGACAAGGAGGCGGAAGGGACATATTTTGGGGCCATAAAGTTTGGAAACTGAAACTTAAAATACATGCGGAACAAACATGCTACTGAACATTTTAAATGCCAGAGAACCACTGTTAGTGTAATGATGTTTTTTATTCCTCGTGGATTTTGTTATGTTTCATATTGCTCTTCCTCAAACACCCCTGGAGTCCTATGAGAGAAAATCAAATGAAAAAGGTAACTACCTTTTTAAATCCTGTCTTTATACTTTCCCATTAAATCTCTCAACTATATCCAAAACAGCACTGGAGTTTTAAAGGACATTTTTTTAGGTCTTGTCGTTTGTGTTGGACAACTGAATACATTTTGGTTCAGATTAAATAATTAGGATGTAAGAACTGACTTGTTTATGCGCTAATTTAATGAACCACAAGAGATCAACTAAGGAAGTGATTTGTTGGCAAAACGTGCAGTGAGAAAGTTTTTATCAGTGCTCAGTGTTGGAAAAAATGTCCCAAAGGACCACTGTAGCATCAAAGAGCATCTGCTTGTACTTACAGTAAGGGGTGGGGGGGATGTGTGTGTGTGTGTGTGTGTGTGTTTGTGTGTGTGTGGGGGGNGGGAATAAAATAAAACACAGGAATAAAATTAAAAAACTGGCAGGGCTGTGTGTGTGACTCACAGCAATGAATGCATAAATGTTTTCTTTAAAGATTTTTCATGTGTGAACAAGGTAGGCAACGAGATAGCCTCACAGTAAGTAACTTAACAGCTTAATGCAATATATGTAGTCTGGTGACAATTTTTGTAAAAACAACAAAATAAAAAAAGGATTACATTGAGTTTACAATCTTAAAGGCACCATGAAAGTCTCACTCGGACCCTGACTTTGTTTTAAACAAAACCAGCGTGTGCTCTAAAAGCTCATTCAATCTCCTGTCCTAAGTGGACACCAAAGGCAATCACTTGACAATGTTATTTAAACCAAAGAGGAAATGACATCAGTTTGCTTTGTTTGTGACAATTGACCTATTTCACAACACACATTTTAAACTGAAAGAGTCAGACAAAAATAGGCCTATATACAAGAGCTACGTTCTATTTCTGCAACTGTGATCTGTGCAACAGCAGCACTTGTTCTAAGTGGAATGGAGCCCCCATTGATCGAGCTGTTTGACCTACAATTTCAGTTTAATATATTTGCTGTGAAAAAGGTCTAGCAATGCAGATAGCTGGACTATCTGATTATTAAAGGCATGACTTGTCTTTAACCAGAGAAACCAAATTGAGTTTGGTTAATCTTAAACTTAACTTAAATTTAGTTTTCATTTGGCTCTTCTGTGAGGTAAATGAGAATATGCACTAAATATTTATTTATTAGCTGTAGAAATACAGGGACCATTCATTATTAATGTGATTGGTCAGATGTAAAAATCATTTACACCTTATGTCTTTATGACATTTAATATGCAGCACTTAGATGTAACAGTAAACACGCTTTTTGTTATTAAAACACAGGGGTTTCATTTCAAATTCTATATTTATGTATCATGATTTTAACAATTCTGTGTGTATGTGCCTATATTGTTCATTCTACAAGATTGTAGCATACCTGTAAAAGCTTCATTTGATGGATTTTTCAATGTAGTTTTCTTATTATTTATGTTTATGTTTTAATAAAAAATACTTTTGTAAAAGTGTTTTATGTGTACTGAAGAGACTAAATTTGGGCTGTTACTTGGAGTAATTAAAAGTCAAAGACAAAGGTGACCTCTTCCTCACACTGTCATTGGACAAGGCCATCTGAATTATGAAATCATTTTCATGTGCTTTTTAATTATCACAACCTTTGGAAAATTCAGTCCATCACAGCCAAACAACGAAGACATGCTGCTTCTTTCATCCATCAGCTCATTAGAGATATAAATTGTGCCCAATGTTGCAGCGACCTGCTAACTAACAGCAGATCTTTATAGCAGCTCAAAGAGACCTGAAAATAAGAAAATAAGAAAAACGACTCCAGGTGATGGAATTTTTTTCTTCAAATTTTTTTATGTCTTTGATCACAGAGATTTTCATGATGTCCTACAAAGAGAACTTTACACATTATACCAACAGTTTGTCTAATGGGCATTCCTGGGCCAGTATCTGATCAAGGGATGGTTGGGCTTCACTCATTCATATTGTGTCCCAGGATCTCACACAAGTTTTAGCTCATTATTCAAACATCACAGAGAGTTTAAAATAAAACGAAAGGATTGAGAGACAGGCTGAGATGAATGAAAAGTCAATAATTGTTTTTTATTTCTGACCATTTTCAGGTGGAAGTCTGAAAAACCTGCAAGTGTTCATAAAGCATCCTCAGTGCTTAAGAGAATGCTGCTTTTTGAGAACTATGTAATATTTAATGTATAAAATTGTTTTGCAACAACAAAACTAGGGCTCCTCTGTTTTCGATTTAAATAGCTTTAGCCATAAGTGCAAAACAAGAATGTTAGTGTCCCACCATTTTCTTGCGACTTGATTTACCAATTGTTGCACTCAAGAGAAAGCATCCAAATGTGTCGTGTTAATGAACATTATGGAAAGCTTGGCATCCACTGCAAATCCACTTACACAAATCACAGTCACAAATACATTGGCCCAGTCTCAGCTGACAATGAATAATAAGAGCATTTGTCCACATCTTTAAAATGTATTAGTGACAAAATCCACAATTAAAAACTGTGAGATGACAAAGTAGTTTTTTGTATGCAGGGCATGATCTGTGTAGCATGATTGTAAATGCAAGCCATAAATTTTAAAATATGTAACCTATTACATAATGTATGAAAACTCAAAACTTTTTCCCCATGTGAATGGTTGTCCTGCGGGCTTGGTGCTCTGCCAAAAATAGCTGTTGAGGTTGGGCAACTACCCCCAGGTGGTCAAGGCGCACCAGGTGCGCCATGTGCAGTACTCTGGACCTGAGAATTTCTGGAATGACTGCCTGATGGCCGTGAGCTATGCACACCGCCCTCCAGCAGGAGAGCTTGTTGCGAAAACAATAAAAGGGAAGCGCCCTGTCATCCACTTTGGTAGGCCAACCATCCTGCACATAGGTGCAGAGCATTGTGAGTGTCTCATCTGCAGCTGAGGCCTGCTGCAGCTCTGCCAGGGTTACTGTTGTACTAAGGGGCCCATGCAGGATGTGGACCCAGGCTTCGTCGCTCTATGTGTCTGATGTTGCTCCGCCCATCTCTTTTGTCACTGACACAGCTCTTAAGAGTAGATCGGCCAGCATGTTGGCCCACCCAGGCATAAACTCCAGGCTGAAATTGAGATAATTTTGCCTGTTAGCCTACCACAGCAGTCTCATGGGCCTGTGTCCGGAGCCTTGGGTCACTAACAGTGCTGTCAGCACTTGGTAGTCTGTGCGGATGGTGAAAGATCTGCTGTATAGATCAGGGGTGTCAAGCTCCATTCCTCGGGCACCACTCTCCTGCATGTTTTAGATGTGTTCTTGCTTTAAAACACCTGGTTTAAATGGATGACTTGTTGCCATGCTGCTGGAGAACTTGATGATTTGGTGAGGAGGTAATTAAACCATTTTAATCTGGTGTGTTAGAGCAGAAAAACCTAAAACTCCCAGGACAGCGGCCCTCGAGGCCTGGAGTTAGACAGTCCTGGTACAGATAGACGTGCCAGCGTTTGCACGCCCACAGGCATGACAGGGCTTCCCTCTCCCCCACTGAATACTTCTGCTCTGCTGGACTAAGTCGACATGAAGTGAAAGCCACCAGGCGTCCCCCCCCCAATGAATCTGGGAGAGCACAGCTCTCAGTGTCACCCTGGAGGCACAGGTGACCATTGTAGGAGCAGTCAAGCTGAAATGGGTTAATGTGGGTGGAGAAGTGAATTACTGTTTGATGATTTGCACAGCTTTGTGGCATTCTGGTGTCCACTCTCACGTAACGTCCTTCCTGAACAACCGGTGCAAGGCGGCTGTCGAGTCCGAGTATTGTGGCATGAATCTGAGGTATTAGGCGGCCATTCCCAGACAGCTGGTATGGTGACTGCAGGTCTGGCAGGGACAGAAAGCCTCAGTGTGAGACAGAATTGGGGTGATGCCCTCCTTTGAGAGACTGAAACCCAGGAACTCGACCTTCTGTTGATACAGAAAAACAAGGTTATGTTCTGGAAAATATATGGGTGCTTTTCCCATATAAGTAGCATCAAAGGCGTCAGCGTGAACCCATTAGCTTAGTGCTTAGCTTCATAAGACTTTTTGGTTAGGAGGAAATAGATTTCTGAGAAATCAGGTTTGCCAAGATCTGAAGGCCTTTGTTCTGTGAAGGTTGCTTAGTGTTTTAAACAATTACATACATTCAGTTATGCATCCAATTACCCAGTTTCACCAGTGTATAGATGTATAAATTTGCGACCACATAAATAATACACACACACACACAGACTTTGCTCATGTTCTGCTGAGTCAGGACGATTTGCTATTTTTACAAGCTAGATCCAAAGCTCTTTGTATTTTCCCAAATATAGCTCACCACTTGGCTAATGCTAACATTTATGTTATTAAAACAATAATAGAGCAAGATTTATGGTCCTAGCTCCAGACGCATGGGCGTAAGACAGCAGGAGGGTTATTACTTTAACCAGGCCCTGTCATCTCCTTCTTGAGCTGTTGGCAAGTTTAAGTGTGTGTGTGCATGCCATGCCAACTCTGTGAATATATGTTTGAGATAATGAGGAATTCAGTGAAAGCTCACAGTCTTTGAAAAGTATAAATCTGCTTAAGGATACAATAACAGATTGGTTGGATCAAAGATAAAGCCACCCAGATTAGATAAAACTCATCACTCTCTGTTGGTGTTCACTGTTCTGATCACATGAGGTAGTGACCTCCCACAAAATCCCCCAAACTCCATCCAATTTTCTTACAAGTTTTCTTATTTGAGCACCATAGGGATCCCATCCAAAGTTTCTCTTGTTTTACCATGTTTATATAAAGCACAAGTATTTAAAATATGGGATTTGTTGACTTTGTTTTACTCCTGCATAAGTACCACTGAGCAAGGAAGTCAGCTTTCAACTGCTTCTGTGGAGCTGGACAATGATTTTTAGTGGTTGTCTCAAGCAAATTTTAGGTGTTTGAGGCTCTTCAGAATTGTTTGTCACAGTATTACGACTCAGTACGTTTCCATTAACCGACAATAACTTGACACCAATAAAAACAGGGCATATTACTGCACTGTTTGTCAAACTCCCATAGGTTTAAGAACAATTTCAATGTCAGCCTCATTCACTGTTAGTGCTCTAGACAAAAGAGTCAGCCAGTTGACTCTGACAAGCTGAAAAACAAAACATACATGTCTCACCCTGAGTTCTGATTTGATAAACCTAAATATGTTTCAAATATATTAATACCAATATACACTTTAAAACAATGATGACCTAATGTGACTTAAAGTAAGTTTACATTTCATATTACCTCTGGTCAAATAATGAGGAAAAAACTCTGTCAGGGGAAGCAAGCTAATACTCTATGGGTCAGCAGTTTGTTATCTAAAATGTTAAATGTATATCACATATTGCAAAATAAAATGTGTTAAGCATCACTTGGCAGAGTTACCATTTAATGGAAAAGTACTGCCATGTAAAAAAACAACAAAACAAAAACAATCTATCCTTCAGCTTCTGCTGTATTCATGATTGTAAACCCAGACATCCCTCTCCTCAGCGACACTCTTTAACTTCTTTCAAAGGATCCCACAATGTTCCCAGGCCAGAGAGGACATGTGATCCCTCCAGTGACTTCTAGGTTTGCCTAAGGGTCTCCTTTCAGGGTAGGATGAACCCAGAAAGCTCCCAGAGAGGCACTCATTCTAAACAAATGTTTGAACCACCTGAACTGACTCCTTTCAATGTGGGGAAGCAGCAACTTGACTCTAAGAACTCCTTGGATGATGGAGCTCCTTACCTTATTTCTAAAGCTGTGTCTCTTGTCATAATTCATATCACATCACCCTAGGTGAGAATTGGGATGTAGCAAGATCCTATGAATAAAGCATGTCATCCTTTGTTGTGGGATTTCCTGTTCCTTCTTCTCCTGATTGGCTCTAGTGTGCAACTAGCAGCAGCTGCAGATCATCTACCGACGAGACTCCTCGGCTACTTAAGACGGAGCCAGAGATCAGTTCAGCATTGGATTATATAGCCTTGGTTATGGTACAGCTCCTGTCTCTCCCAGGTTGCTAGTCTGTCAGAGAAAACTAATATATTTGTTGTTTCTGTTCCTCAGTGCCAGGACTTCTGAGTGTTCTCTCTGGTCTCTTTTTCTGCCTGCCTACCTGCCTGCCTGCCTTCCTGCCTGCCTGCCTTCCTGCCTGCCTGCCTGCCTACTTGCCTACCTGTGTCACAGCCTCTTTGTTCCTGCCACGCCTCCTGGTCTCTTGCCACAGCAATCAACCCGATCATGCTCACCTGTTCCTGGCCCTACTTAAGCTCACTCTCCACTTCACTCAGTGCCAGATTATTGAACGGAGATTATTGAACGGTTCGCCAAGTAGATGTACAGCGTTATTCCACAGCTCATGACCTTTGCCTCCTCCTTGCCTGATACCGCTTCTGACTCTGATCCCTGGCTCTCGACCTCGTTTCATCTCTCTGGACTTTGCCTACTGATTCGTATTGATTTGGATTTGGCTTTCTGATCTCCCGGCTTTGACCCTTCGCCTGTTTCTGGACTCTCCAGTTAGCCTGCTCCCTGTTCCGAAAGACCTCCCCCTTCTCTGCCCACTGTCCCCAGTGGTCGGTGGCCCGGAGGTCTCTCCTGCTGCACGAAGAGCGTGCTGTCTCTCTACGAAGAGGGTAGTGTCTCTCTTAGCCAATCAGTGACAGTAAAATCCTTAAAACCTGGATCCACGTCAATCTGCAAGAAACAATCACAGTACTAAGTCATCTGTTGTTCCATAAACTTCTGGATTCAAATCAAGTAACCACTTACCTCCCTTGTTTCAGCATTTTGCCTGGAGAGTTTCCTGTCACTATAAATAGATTTACTTGCACTGTAAATAAAGTCACTTACCTTATCCTGAGTTTGTTGTCGTCTTCTGTCTGCTCGCCTTTGACTAAGCCAGATCCTGATATTTGTCACAATTTCTACACCTCAACAGTTTGTAGCAAGACCTCATTCCTGCGGACAAAAGCTCAATCTGTTGATCTTTTTCCCCACTTCATCCTACCATCACTTATGAGTAAGATTACCAGATACTTGAAATCCTTCGCTTTGAGGTAGATGCAAACCCCCAAACTCATAGAGAACAAGTAATCTTTTTCTAGTTGAGAACCATGGCCCAGTGCATGCTGAAGGTCATGGCACAAGGACGCCAACAAAACCAAATCATCTGCAAAAAGCAAGGATGAGTCCCTGGCTTAGGACGAGTGGCCATCTGCTTTGACTGGCTGGGTTTTGAGAGGATGGGAAAGAAACATAGACAAACAGAATCCAGGTATAGTTTCTTGATTTTATTAGTATCTTTTTATTTGAAAAATGCAACTTGACTTTACAATCATATTTCACATAAAATACTTTTTTAGTCCTTTCTCAGTTTTTTGCAATGATAAGAACAAAGAGGATAATAGAACAAAACTTTACACATGAACCAAAGCAGGTACAGTATAGGTAAATTGATCATGTAAATGAAGAATATGGAATTAAAAGAAAATAATCAAACCTGGACAAATCATATAAAGTACTTGAATAGGGGATAGAAATATAATCCATTTGTTCTAGATTTCATGGAATGTCTTTTTGGATTCTTAAAGAGTCTATCAGTTTTTCCATTTTAAATATTTCTAGGATAACTTGGAATTACTGTTCTAGTTGTGGAGGGGTTGGGCACAACCACTTTCTTACTAGCTGCTAAGAGGTCCTGAAGAAGTTTAATATTACTTCTTTTTTCCAAATTTGTTACCTGACCCAAGTATAAATTTAAAAAACTGCATGTTATTTGAATTTCAAATACTTCATTTAACACATTATGTTGACCAGCCCAGTAACTGTTTAACATGGGGCAGTCCCAGAAAATGTGGTAGTGATTTGCTTCTGTCAAACTGCATTGTCTCCAGCACTCTGAGTTTGCATCCCTAAATAAGCCTTGATAGGAAGTCTTGAAATATATTATATTTATCCAACAATGCTTCCTCCTTACCAAAGAGTTTGTGGAGGATTGAAAAGGACATGTTTTCCCAGTCTCCTTCAGATATTTCTATTCCAGATTCTTGTTTTTTTATGTGCAAAGTGTTCTCATTTTTGGCCTGAAGCAGCACATTATATATCCTAGAGACAGCCTTGTTTACAGGTGAAGTGTATGCCAGCTTTAGTATTTTAAAGAATTCAGATTAAACTAGTGTAGAGTTTAATTCTTTGCAGTTCTTATTGAAATAGGCGCACATCTGGAGGAACTTGAAGATGTCTGTCCGGTCTCAAAAAACTGGCATACGCACAAAACAATGTCAGGTTCTTAACTTAGTCAAAGCAGCTCGGCGACTGACAGACACAGGAGACCAAAGTAAAGGTAAGTGATTTTATTTACAGTGAATAGTGCAAATGAATAACTGTAGCCGGGATCTGGAAGAGAGGACAAGGGTGAGTATTATAAGATCTGTCGGGACGCAACAGACAGAGGTTAGTGAAATTATTTCTGGGTGAATCTTTCTTACGGAGAGGAGGATCGTGTCCAGCATGGAGGGGGATGTTAGGGTGAATACCTGCTGGCAGTGGCGGATCCTGTTTGCAGGTTTCTGGATGGCTTAATGTGAGTGAGTCCTCCACAGGTTGCAGCAGAACGGTGAGGCAGACTGGCACAGGTAGGTAGCTTGAGGTACTTAGCTCGTTGGTGGCTCTGGATGCAGATCAGACTGGAAACTCTGGAACACAGGTAATTGTGATGGAGTACAAAAAGACATGGGCACAATTCAGGAACAATCTCCAAAATGAGGAGATGAGAGAACTGTGAACTTACAAAACACTACCTGCTTTTAACAAGAGATTAGAGATAAAAGATTTGCCCTGAGGAATTATTTGGATGGTGTAATTGAGATGTCCTAGAAGGGTGAGCAACTGTTGCTTAGAGCATCTGTCAGAAAGTAGCAAGTTCGACAGGAGCAAAGAGATGCAATTAATTTTTTTCGGGCGATAAAGATGCTTGGAAGAATAGGGAGTCGAGAGTAATACCCAAGAACTCTAAAGAGGTTGAAGGGCTGATCGTTTTCTCTCCAGAAAGAGGGACACCAAGCTCTGAAAAGATTTTGACCAAAGCGCTTAGCCCAAAGCGCGGAGGGGAAGATGAAGGATTCACAATCAAGAAGTCGTCAAGAAGGTGGATAACGTAGGGGAGTTTGCAATTGTTAATAAGAATCCAGCATAGAGCTTCAGATAGAGAGTTGAATATTTTGGGGCTACTACAACAGCCGAAAGCGAGGCGAACTGCAAAGTAGAATGCCCCTTTCCAAAACATGCCAAAGAAACGCCAGAAATCTGGATGAATGGGAAGAACCTTAAATGCGCTGGTAATGTCTGCTTTGGAGAGCCAGGCACCCTGCTGTGCCAAACAGATGATTTTGATGGTGTGATTAATGGTTGCGTATTGCATTGAGAAATCAGGAAACAGAATGACGCTATTAATACTGGGAACGTCGGAGCCGTGAGGAGCTGAGAGATCTATGATTACTCTTTTCTTACCGGAGTACTTCAGTGTAGCGATACCGATGGGACTGACGTGGTAAACGGGGAAGGGTGGTTTATCAAATGATCCTATCATAAACCCTTCTTTAACTTCTTTAGCTAGAAGAAGATCAACCATGTCAGGATCTGAAATAGCGGACTGAAGATTGTGACAGTGGTAGTTGAAATTTGGAATGATATCTATACCCGAATGGAAACCATCAGTAAGACCATCAACGAGAAAGTTAACAAATTCTCTGTCAGGATGATTTTTTAGGGCAGATATAAAAGTAGAAAGATGACGTCCTAGTCAATCTGCCATGGTGGTAGGATTGTGAGGGCAGGAGTTTCTGGCGTGAGTGCCTCCACAGTAGGAGCAGGCGTGAAGCATCCTGCAGTTGGACATGAAGCAGCCGAGATCGTTAAAGTTATTACAGATCATCCTGCCTTCTTGGTACAAAACGGTGCGGCCCCGTTTGTCAACACCTTTAGCAGTTGGGATATTAACGGATGGACGGATATCTCTGGATTTTGGAATGATTGGAGGGGGTGGGGCAACAGTGGACAACCGATTAGAACTTGAAAGCGTGCAGGCTGATTGAGGAGTGCATAGACTGATTACTGATGTACAAGCAGTAGCTGGATGGAATGGAGCGTTGCAAAGATTACAGGACAAAGAGGCGCGGGCGGCAAAAACTCAACAATATAATCGAGGAGCCTCCAGTATGTGCCTTGATTGAATTGATTTAGGCGGGCTGCTGCTTGGTTAGCAAAAAGAACGTGATACTGGTAAAAGTCTGTGCCTCCGAAATGGAGAGCCATGTCGAGAACGATAGAGAGATAGTCGTCTAATTTGGACCTGCAATCTGAGAAAACTGAGCAAATTGTATCCCTGAACAGAGAGAATGCTAAGGCAAATTCAATGGACGTGAGCTCTTTAGAGCGAGGACTTAAAAAATGACTTACTTGCATTACTCCCTGGCTTGTATATATTTCCCTAGGTTGACTAAAGCTGCTTAGAGATAGCTGGGGAAGAAAGGCTAGATCTACATAGTTACAGTTTAAAATCTGCTGGCGCAATGATGGTGAAATGGGAGAAGGACGTAGAACTGACAAAGAAGGCTAAACAGGAGAAACTGCTGTGGAGAGATTGTAAGGGCTGGTGACATGATGAAAAGCATTTAGAAATGGTGGGGGAAAAAAGACGGGGTTTGAAAAGGAGGGGAGTAAGGAAGAAATAGATGGAATTCCAGGAAAAATCCCTGGCGCAGATGGCTGAGCTGGGTTCATGGGCGCTTCAAAAGTAGCTGTAGCCAAATTAGGGTGAGTGGCAGAAGAAAAGGGAGATGGGGGAATGAGTGGTAGGGAGGAAGTATGTGGATTGAAATTTTGCGAAGCCTGCGAGGACAGGGCCTGAATGACGTTGGATAAGAGCTGGGAAAGTTCTGACGTAGAGGCTGCAGGCACGGGCGGTAATGTAACCTGGCTCCCACCAGGGGGAGTTGTCGACGAGGCAGAAGGTCCGGCAGTTGACAACGGAATGACATCACCAGAGATGTTGGGGGAGGAAGCGGAAGCTGGAAGAATCGCGTGAAGCTCGGGTAGTTCAGATGACAGTGAAGCAGATGTTTGTTGCAGTATGGAGGATGAAAGCAGTTGGAAGAGTTTTGATTTATTGTCCGAACGACTGAAAGGGATGCCTTTTTCTCTCAGAGAGCATTGAAGATGGGTGACGGTCCAGGATTTAAGAAGTTGGCGTGTTGGAATGACTGAAGAGGAACGCTGAGAGGCAGATGTGCTGTGATGTGGCTGAGAGGCTCGGGAATGACGGTGAGGTCCAGGGGAACGAGCTTGTTGAGCGACGCCTCGAAACGGTTGCCGGCCGCAAGAACGGGAAGCAAATGGAGATGACGGATGGACTTCACATGCGCGAGGAACTGGAAGAGAAGCAGCTTGAGACGGAGTTTGAAGACTAAAAATCACAGAGCGGAGCCGCTTGGAACCTGGAGCTTGTCTAGCAATGGAAGGAGGGGAATTTTCGGCTGCAGATGGAGTGTTGAAGATATCCTCCAAATCGGAATGGTTGAAATCAATTTGCAAAGCGTCTTCCATGGTGAGTAGAGAAGACGAACGATCTTTTTGTAGCGGTTTTGACATTGACGAAAACGTAACGTTGACGAAAACGTAACAAACTGAGTAGAATGAGTGAGCGAGGTATAAGTAGACTGCTTAGAATGATTAGAGGCGTGGTTTTGGGCATGGCCCTGCTCCAGAACTTAAGTTAACTCATTAATTTTATATGGCGGACGCTCTGGGACAGAGAAGGCAATCATACATTTTATTACAGTATTTAAAAGAAAGCTGCCTATAATGAAAATGAAAGTAAGTAATCACCGTAAGTAATGACATACATTTGTATACTTAAATAAATATTCTTAGGCTATAAAATTAGAAAATTTACCTTATCTTCTCTTAACTCTTTACGTTTTGAAACTTCCGCCTCTTGGTGCAGCCATTTGATTTACTGCTTGTGATTGGCTGTTTTTCATCAAACTGAAGATAGTATGTACAAAGCATGCTTTTATTGGATGAAAAAGCCCAGTCTGTGATTGTCTGGTGACGTGGCTCATTTACATACAACTTACAGTTGCGAGCGCGCGAACAGAGAAAGCTGAGCGTGAGCAGCTTGTCAGAGTTGAACGCGTGTCTGAGCACCTATGAGCGAGCATGCGTGAGATTCATACATACACGCTTAAAATGATTGTTCTTTCAGATAGGTTTGAGGGCACAGATCTATCTGAAGGCACTGCACCCTCAACCTGGTGGCACAAAATCACACCATATTTGTGTCGCCAGTTTCCCCTGTTCTCGATCAGCCCTGTAAAATGGAAATGCGTCTTTGGCATAATTTTTTTTCATCTTGGAATGGCATATCTTTCTTTTACAATGACTTTCTCACTTATCCCAACGATATTCAGCTTGAGCCAGACTCAGTGTCGTAGGAGTTATGTAAACTTCTGACCAATCACGTCAGAAGTATGTAATAGACACCAGTGCAGTTCATCTGTATAAATACGCCCAGTTTCAAAGATACTTCGGGATTCTTGTGGATTTTGTGATGACAATGAGATGTGACAATTAAAGAGTCCTCCGTGTTCTGGCACTGAGGAGAGAGAGAGTGGCACTCATTTATTTTGGTGTAAGAACTGCCTTTAGATTCCACACTCTCAGCATCTCCAGTGCCGCTCTCAGCACCGCCTGCAGTGCCGCCAGTCCCTCTAGCGCCGCCTGCAGTCCCTCCAGTTCCTCCAGTGCCGCCTGCAGTCCCTCCAGTTCCTCCAGTGCCGCCTGCAGTGCCTCCAGTCCCTCCAGTACAGCCTGCAGTGTCTTCTAAGCCCAGGCCAGCCAAGTCCACTGCATTACCCAAACTGGTCTGGTCTTCTGTGGAGCCGGACTTGTCAACTCCTGTGCAATTCCCATGGACAATTAAACCTTCCAGTGTCTCAGTGGGGGTCGGCAACGACGATGCTCCACCTGCCAGTGTCTCAGTGGGGGTCGGTCCCAGACGACATCTCTGTCTCGCCTGTCCCCTAGGGCGTCCTGGATGACGCCTCTGTCTCGCCTGTCCCCTAGGGGGTCCTGGATGACGCCTCTCTCATAACTGTCCCCTAGAGGGTCCCGGAGGATGCTTCGCTCTTGTCTGCTTCGCTCTTTTTTGCTTCGCTCTTGTCTGCTTTGCTCTCGTCTGCTTCATGGAGGGTCCCGGAGGATGCCTCTCTCTCGCCTGCAGTTTCTAGGGCACTACCTGGGCCACCCGCCTAAACTCTGGCCCTTGCGTGGACGGTTCCGGGCCGTCCACCTGAACTCTTGCTCCGCCATGGCCGGTTCCCGGGCTGTCCTCCCAAACTCTGGCTTTGTCATGGAAAATGCATGGGTTGCTCACCTGAACTTTGATTTCTTTGTTTTTTGTTTGTTGTGTTTCCCAGGACTTTTGTCCTCTCAGTTCTTTGTTCTGTTTTTTTTTTTCAGTTTTCTTTTTTAAGATGATGCTCTGCCTTGACAGCTACATGTTCATGTTGTGGGAAGCTTCTTTATTCCTGTGATAGAGGTTTAGGTAGAGATATCGGCCTATCACAGATACAAATGTATAATTCATTCTGTTCTTCATTTATATACCATATATATATTTATATTTGTGCTTGCGCCTGTGTGTGTTGAGAACTGTAAGAAATAATCCTTCATAGCACCCTCAATAAAATGCTTAGCACCCCTTAGCACCTGCAGAAAAAAAATCTCTGGAGCCGCCACTGCCCCCTACAAATTTCAATATCCTTAGAATTTACCAATAAATCAAATATACATTTGTAAAATGGCCAGTCACTCCCCAGAGGAATATATATGTTTATCTGTTATCTTAAACCCAATTTACTGTATTTGAAATTTAAATTGCCACATCTCTCTTATGGCCTTTTTTAATGGAGGAGGAGAAATCATGCTTAAAGCCCCTTCTCTTTAATTTTGCATGTTCAGGCTGACTCAAATAAGTTTCTTGGAAAAGAGGAATCTGGGCCTTTTTAACTTTGACAAGATTTTATCCCTCTTTACGAGGTATAATACACCGTTTACATTAAAAGAAAGAATTTCCAGCGATACTTATGGCATAAAAACTTAGAATGTGGTTGAATAAAACCTTGAAATGCTGAACAAAACTACAACAACCAGTATTAACAAAAAACAGTTCAATTCAGTTTATTTATATAGCACCACGTCACAACAAAAATCGTCTCAGGGCACTGTACAAAAACATTCACAGACATAAAGAGCCAATTGTGAGGATTCTGTCTTTGCTCCGTTTCGGGTTTTTGCTCTTCCTTTGTTTTCTCGCGTCTTTGGTTTTCTTGCACACCTGTTTGTACTTTGTTAATGATCTTGGTTTGGTATTTAAGAGCACTACAGTCTCAGTTTAGTTGTCAGGTCCTCATCCTTTGTATGCGTTCCTGTTTCTAGGTCAAGTGAGGCTTTGAGTTTTTGATTAATAAAAAGTTTTTGAATGACCTGCTGCACTCTGGTCCTCCTCTTCCCCATGGATTGTGACAGTAGGACCCGACCAAGATGGACCAGGCAGTAGGGTTGTTTTGGGACCAGGCGGTGAGGGAGCTTTTGGTTCTTTCCAGGAGGAGTGTCTCCAGTTCTTCAGCTACTGCGGCGCAAGAATTGGAACCAACTCCTCCAATGGTCGAGGAATGTGTTCGGGCTGCTCAGGCCCTCGTGGACGTAGCGCTCCTTCTCCCTTGGGTAGGGACGCTCCCCGGAATGAGGGCGGTGCTCTGCGAGGCCACGGAAGACGTCTCACGGTGGCGTTCCTGGCGGTGGGCCCCATTCGTCACGTCACCGTCACCTAAACCCAGCGAGCCCGCGGCAGAACCCAGCGAGCCCGCGGCCGAGCCCAGCGAACCAGCGGCCGAGCCCAGCGAACCAGAGGCCGAGCCCAGCGAACCAGAGGCCGAGCCCAGCGAACCAGCGGCCGAGCCCAGCGAACCAGAGGCCAAGCCCAGCGAACCTGCGGCCGAGCCCAGCAAATCGGCTGCTCCCATCCTGAGCATCTCATAGGCTACAGTGGAAAGGAACAATTCTCTTTTAACAGGAAGAAACCTCCAGCAGACCCAGGCTCAGAACAAGCAGCCATCTGCTTCAACCGGCTGGGGTTTGAGAGGACAAGAAACAGAGAAACACAGCATGACTGGTCCAGGTGGAGTTTCTACTGGAAGAAAGACAAAGAAAATCATGTTAATGATAGAAATAATTACAGTAGAGCAAGTAAGACAATAGCAGAGTGAGGAAATGTGGTCAATTTATCCTCCAGCAGTCTAAGCCTACAGCAGCCTAACTAAGGGATAGCTCAGGAAACCCAAGCCAACCCTAACTATAGGATTTATCAAAAAAGAAAGTCCAGTAAAGTCTAAGTATTCAGAGTGTGAATCTCACAGACAGAAATTGGAATTTAGTTCCACAAGAGAAGAACCTGATAGCTGAAAGCTCTGCCTCCCACTCTTTTTTTGGAAACTCTAGGAACCACAAGTAAACCTTTGAGAACAAAGTGCTCTGTTAGAAAAATATAGAACAATAAGATCTTTATTTTAAGATGGAGCTTGATTGTTAAGAGCTTTGTATGTTAGGAGTAAGATTTTAAATTCTACTCTGAATTTGACAGGGAGCCAATGGAGAGAAGCTAAAACTGGAGAAATATGATCTCTCCTCCTAACTCTCGCCAGAACTCTGGCAGCAGCATTTTGGATCAGCTGAAGACTTTTTAAAGAGTTATTGGACACACAGATAATAAAGAATTACAATAGTCCAGCCTAGATATGATAAATGCATGGATCAGTTTTTCTGCATCATCTTGAGAGAAGATGTTTCTAATTTTAGTGTTATTATGTAGATAAAGGGAAACGGTCCTGAGAAAATTGTAAATGTGGGGGTTAAAAGACATTCTGATCAAATATAGCACAGAGGTTCTATACATTAGAACTGGAGGCTAAATTAATGGCACTAAGAAGAAGTGAAAGGCTGCAAAGTTTGTTCCTTAGATGGTCAGGTCCAAAAACCACAACTTCTGTCTTGTTCAAGTTCAAAGGAAGAAAATTAAGAGTCATCCAAGTTTTTATGTTTTTAAGACATGTTTGTAATCTAAGTAATTGATTGGATTCATCAGGTTTCATGGATAAATACAAGCAAATATCATCACCAAAAACAATGAAAATGTGTCCCAGGCTGTCTAATAATTTTACCTAATGGAAGCATATATGATGTGAAGAGTATAAGTACAAGCACTGAACCCTGAGGAACTCCAGGACTAACGTTGGTGTATGAAGAACATACATTGTTAACATTACCAAACTAGAATTTATGAAATTATTATGACTTAAACCATTTTAGAGCTGTTCCTGTAATAGAATGTGATCTATTGTATCAAATGCAACACTAAGATCTAACAGGACAAGTATGGACACAAGTCCACTGTCTGAGGCCATGAGAATATCATTAGTAACTTTCACCAGTGCTGTTTCTGTGTTATGATGAACTCTAAACCCTCACTAAATTAAACTAAACTAAATGTACAGGAACTAAACTAAGTGTACAGGAAGCTAAAACATGAGAATGCTAAACTAACGGTACCGAACTTTCTAAAAAGTACCAAAGGCCCGCTGAAAACGGCCGACGTAATAATTACTAGGGGAAATACCTTTTTAAACAGTCTGGTTGGGATGGGATCTAGCAGACATGATGACGGTAGGATAAAGCTAATATTTTTGACAACTCAGAGAGCTCAACAGGACAAAAACAGTCCAAATACAAATCAGGTTCTAGTGACACTCATTTGACAGGGAATCAGAGGCAATAGTAGGTTGGATGGTGTGAATTTTCTCTCAAATTGAAATAATTTTATTTATTAAAAAAATCTCATAAAGTCATTACTACATAGAGTTATAGAGTTATATAGAGTTTATATAAAATAGTGACTAATGATAACAAATCCTTAGATTCCTCTATCAAAAAATCCAAATGATCCCTTTAATTGCTTCAACATGTTAGTTAGATTCAGTGAATTAATTCTGTCAGTCATGTAGCTGAATACTTCTATCACAAACCTTTTCTCAGCTCATGTGTCACTTATTAAAGACAAGTGCACTCCCTGGAAAATCTTATATACAATTATAAAAAAGCTGTCAGCTTAGCTTTGTATTGAAAGGCTAACTGTCTATACCAAAACCCAATTTCCACAAAGAGGAACACAACTGCTAGAACTAATAAAATATAGCAATGAAACAAACACTAAGTTATCTAAAATAATAGTAAAAAGATGCAAAATAAATACAAGAAAGCAAAAAATGTTGACAGAGACACACATAATGTATATACATTACCACTGACCTAAAAAAAAGTGACAATGATCTAATGCGTCTACAAAGAGGTTTTAAATGCATAAAATATACAAAATGAGCACTTTTGATGTCCTGTCAATTTTGACAACAGCAGAAAAATGTCTGTTGTCAAAAGTGACAGGACATGACAACAAACAAAATAGCCACAATCATACACAACCTAAAAGCAAAAGCAGGAAATGACCAAAAAACAAAACAAACAAACAAACAAAATACCCCAAAACCAGCTCAAAAGATCCAGAACATGTCAGAAGGGGGGGAGACGGAGGCAAACCCAGAACACAGACTCATCTTAAAAGGAAACTAATTTATTAAAATAAAATACTAACAAAACAAAAGGCTGGCATGGCAGCAAAGAAAAACAAATACAAAATACAAAAAGGCAAGGCAAAGCATGGCAAAAACGAAAGCAGCAGAATGACCCAGTGAGGAATGGAAAAACAGAGACTGGTTTTAAACACTGAGGGAGAGATTAATTGGTTACAGCTGTGAACATTACGAGGAGCAGGAGAGGTGGGCGTGGCAGGTGTGACCGGAAAACTACTGGGGAGGTGAATAGTGACAAGACATGAAGAACAAAAACCACAAACTAAAACACAAAACCCCAAACAAAGAACCAAAAACACCGACATTCATGACAGAACACACACATATGAACACTATGTGAAAAAGAAAATAACCACAAAAAGGCAACACAAGACAATGAGGAGCAAATACGACAATAAAAAAAAGCAAATTAATATCACTTAATCAAAAAGATGTCTACAAAGACATTGGAAACTACAAAAAAGGAGTGTAATGAGAAATTGATGGTTTTAGAGTTCATATTTTGGTGTATGTGCATGTGTGTATCTGTAATTCCTGGGAACCTTGCTGTCAGCCAACCATGAACTCCTCTTTGTCAAATGTGAGGCCATCTGTCTGAGACCTGAGGTTTGGCAGACATTGTATTATGCAACAGGACAATGATCCCAAACACAGAAGCAAATCTACAACAGAATGGCTAAAAAAGAAAATAATGAAGATGTTTCGATGGTCCATTTAAAGTCCAGACCTCAGTCTGAATGAAATGCTGTGGTGAGACCTTCAGACAGTTTACTTTCCCCCTTCACAATCCATAAATGGTCTCTTCCGGAACCTTTAAAAGGTGCTCAGGCCCCCAGGGAATCTTTTATCCTAAACACCCTGCAGAGAAAAAGGCAGAGGTAAGTCACCTGCACAACAACTGCTATAATACACTCAAAAACATCCATCTTTCACAATCATTTTAAAGATTAGTCACAGTAGTACTTGCATTTCATCCATTTGTTTGTTTTGTTCACTGGACAGGCCTTCATCAGTACCACTTAGAAGAAGCTGCCTAGGAACACCCACAAACTGTAAAAATGAAATAAATCTCAGTGCCATTCTTTCATTTAAAATATTCCAAACAAATCAGAATTATAAGTGCATCAGGGTAAGTAATTAAAACCTTCATTACAATTAGATTAAATCATGTAATTTCAAAATACAGCCACTGAACAACAAAACATCAATAAAGTTAAAAAAAACAGAATGGACTGTGGTTGAATGTGCACTTATAGACACAGACATGACCAAAAATATGCTGTGCACATGCACACAACCCCGCTCAGTTGTCTCACACACACCTATACAAATGTGCAACTCCAGAGGGAATACCCATCTGAGTCATCCAGAAGCAATCCTCCACATATTGTAATCCCACCTGGAGAATTGCCAGAATATGTCTAAAATTGATTTTTCAGCTTCTGTTAAGCTGTGGACAGAGTCACATACCTCTGAGGAAGGCAAGAATCCTAAAGAGGTCACCTGCAATTCCAAGCCCTCAGACAGCTCGGCCAAAGCATCAGCAGAATTTAAAGACAGACAGATTTTTTTCAAATAGTGTGTCAAATTAAGAATGCTATTAACTAACCTATTTCCAGTCGATCAGAGGGTTTAATCTGGAAAGCAGGGGGATGAGTCATACAGAGGGGTTGTGGTAGGACAGTGTCAACACAACCTAAATCATTAGAGGCTCCCAGACTTCCCAAACCACCGGCAACAACAAGTAACACACCCAGAATCAGGACGAGCTGGAATGTTGTTCATATGGTTCTGATTTCATCCTTTCTGTCCCATGACAAGGAGATAGATTGGTTTTTAGGCTGTTTGGTTAGCAGCTAATGTGTATCCCATTGATATGTTGTTGACTGGGCCTGAAATTACAGAAAGTTATAAATACAA
The DNA here is from genome assembly GCF_001649575.2 of Kryptolebias marmoratus. Taxonomy (NCBI): domain Eukaryota; kingdom Metazoa; phylum Chordata; class Actinopteri; order Cyprinodontiformes; family Rivulidae; genus Kryptolebias; species Kryptolebias marmoratus. The sequence continues at coordinate 24,911,609 of NC_051435.1, read as the reverse complement.
TCCTTTTCAAAAATTATGGAATCACTGCTCTTGGAGGATGTTCTCTTAATTGTTTAATTTTGTATAAAAAATAAATCACAGACATGCCACAAATCTTTTTCTAAATTCCAACCTTCTGGTATTAGGAAACAATGAAAAAAGAAAGAAATATAATTATTGTAGTCAGTCACAATTGCTTTATTTAGATCAAATAGAGGACATGAATATAGAATCACTCAAATTTAAAGAAAATTATTATTGAATCACTCAGTTTTAAAACAAACACATGCATCAGATAAAAGTGAAACAAGAACATTCACACCTTGGAGAGCTGTTACACAAAGTGGACTGACATGAATCATGGCACCAACACAAGAGATGTGAAATCCACTATACTGGAAAGAGATCTCTATGTGGGGTTTTGTGTTTTGAGTTTTATTGTTTGTTTACTATCTTGTTTCAGTTTAACTTATTATTTCAGTTTAGTTCTTGTTTTTGTAGTGTTCTGCTTTTGTCATCATTCTTTCCTCCTCAGTCTTCTCTTTGCTTGTCTGCCACGCCCATCTCCACCTGTCCTCAATCCTAATCACTCACCTGTTCCCACTCACCTCGTTACCTCCAGTGTTTTAAAATCCGAGCACTTTCTCCACCACTCTGCTGCATCATTGTTCTTGGTTCTTGGATGTTATTGTCTCGCTCCATGTTTATACTTAGTTTCAGTTTTTGCTGCCCCATCAGCTTCTTTGTTTTAGTTGTTTTGTTTTAATAAATTAGTTTCCTTTAGTATAAGTCTGCACTCTGGGTTCGTCTCCGTCTCCCCACACCTTGACACTCTGAGGTTATTCCTGGGATCTGGTGAAGAGGAGTATGATCAGTTTATTTTATAGTTTAGATAATATCTTGTACAATGCACACCATTTTTATGATAGTCTAACTGCAGCTTCTTGAGGTGCAAAGTGTGAGTGTGTTTAGGTTATCCTGCACATTTCTCATGTTTGCTGAAAGAATGTGATGTAATTTAAAAAATGAGATTTGGTGAAATGGAATGATTTTACCTGAAATTAAAATCCATAAATTACATTTTATAGATTAAACGATAAAAGAAAAAATATATCCCTGAATGAATATTGTTTGTGGTTAAATTTGAAAATTAAAATACCAACAATTGATCAGTATCAACATATGGAGCACGGAATGACTTCTGAAATGACAGTACAATTTTTAGTTTTGTGTTATTTGACAATATGTTTGTTTAAAATCTTACAGCAGTAAATAAATGTTGCATCTGTCTGATTTTTCTAATTTGAATCTCATTAAAAAAGAATCAGTGCACAGATAGAGCTTCTTATTACCAGTTTAAGCTGAATCTGAACTGATCACCTGCTCTGGAGCAGCAGGCGATGAGTTTAGTCTCTGTTACCATGATGATCTAACCAAGCTCAAAGAAATCCTTCTTGGTGACACTGAAAACTCAGACTTTCAGCTCAACATAATACCTAAGTTGTTGACCTCATTTTATAGTCCATTACCCTGGTAATCCACTGACCAGGAATTTAATTCAATTCAGTTATATAGTGCTAAGTCACAACAGAAGTCGTCTCAGGGAACTGTACGAAAACATGCACATACATTATAAAAAGCCAATTAGTAAAAGTTTTCTATCTAAGGAAGCCAGCAGAATGCGTTGAATCCTCACTTCATCACAGTCTCCCATCCTGAGCAGCTCATAGGCTACAGTGGAAAGGAACAATTCTCTTTTAACAGGAAGAAACCTCCAGCAGAACCAGGCTCAGGATGAGCGAGCATCTGCTTTGACCAGCTGGGGTTTGAGAGGACAGAAAAGAGACACAGACAAAGACAGAATGACTGGACCAGGTGGAGTTTCTACTGGAAGAAAGACAAAGAAAATCATGTTAATGATAGAAATACAGTAGAGCAAATAAGACAATAGCAGAGTGAGGAAATGTGGTCAATTTATCCTCCAGCAGTCTAAGCCTACAGCAGCATAACTAAGGGATAGCTCAGGAAACCCAAGCCAACCGTAACTATAGGATTTATCAAAAAGTGAAGTGAAATTTATTTATATAGCACTTTTCAGCAACAAGGCAATCCAAAGTGCTTTACAACACAGAAACAACATTCATGAAACAGAATCAAATACAGAAATACAGAGATAAAAACATCAAAATCAAATATAGAAATACAGAAATAAAAACATCAATCAGGTAATTTTAGCTAATAGTAAGGTTGGTATGAGATAACAGATTGGTTATTGGTATGACTATAACAGAGTAGGGTTGATAAAACAATAACATGTCTTTAATGTGTAATACTTCTGACTTAGACCATTTAAGCATGAATAAACTTTCCTCTAAGAGGAAGCATTTACAGATACAGAAATACAGAAATAAAAGTATAACTATAACAGATATGACAATAACAGGTCTTTAATATATGTTGAAATCGGTCAGTGATGTGTAAGCTAATAGACCGTTTGGACATGAATGAACTTTCCTCTAAGAGGAAACGTTTTAAAAAAAGAAAAGTCTTAAGTCTAATCTTAAAAGTAGACAGGATGTCAGCCTCACGGACAGAAACTGGATAACTGAAAGCTCTGCCTCCCATTCTACTTTAAGAAACTCTAGGAACCACAAGTAAACCTTTGAGAGTGAAGTGCTCTGTTAGGTAAATATGGAATAATAAAATCTTTATTTGTGTCCATCCATTTTCTGGTTTCACTCCTTCTGGCAATCCAGTAACCCTGACATGTTTAAGAAATGAGAAGCAACTCATTGCACTAATTGGGGTTAAATAACTTGTTTGCAGCTGAAACATAATTGCCCATACAGCAATGATCCAATAGGAGACTTGTACCTATTTACTTAGTTAAATCCAGGTGGCAACTTTTTTTTTTTTGGCCAGACAATGTATGACTGTATTTCTGTATCTCTGTTACACATACCCTTTTCCCCAACCCCCACCCCACCCACACACACATTCACACATCGATTCACAAAAAAGTCCTAATAATTGAAGGTCATACAAACAGGTTGCTATTACAACATTGTGGCCTGTCTACTCTAATGTTAGGTTCAGATTCAGTCTTGACTCATTAAAGTAAATCATGCAATTAAGATTCTCATCTTGAGCTATCCTTATTGCAGAGCAAATCTGTTCTGACATATATGGGCAGCCATCCCCCCTATATGGTATGCCTGATATGCCATAACAGGACAAAAAAAAGACAAATTAAGCAGACTCAAAATGGGAATATTAATTAGGGGAAATACATTTTTGAACAGTATGGTTGGGATGGGATCTAGCCAGGGGTGGAAATTAAATTTTTTTCCACTAGCCACTGTGGCTAAAATAATCTAGTCCAGGTTTGAAGTGTCTAAGTACTTTAGTTTTTAAACTAGAACAGATAAAATACGCTCAAGGTAGTGAAAAATTTTGTGGAATCGTCCTTTAGCCTATTATGTAAAGCACTTTGAATGCCTTGCTGCTGAAATGTGCTATACAAACAAATTTTTACTTACTTACTTACTTTTCTCACAAGTTTTGAATGGATAAAAAATGCCAGTCTGTGATTGGCTGGTGGTGTGGCTCATTTAAATACAACTTCAGATTCAAGTGCAGACACAGAGCCGAGCACGAGCAGTTTGTCAGAGTTCAGTGCGTGTCACCACTGCGCATTCAACTTGGTGGCACAAAAATAACACCATACAGATCAGGAGTAGAAATTGAATGCATTTTTTTTTCTGTTCCAATTGCAAACCTGCGTAGTGGCTGGTGCATTGTTCAAATTTACACACCACTTCAAACATTTACCTGCATTTGGCCAATTTACACCCCTGGATCTAGCAGACATATTGATGGTTTGGATGAAGCTATTATTTTTGACAATTTGGAAAGCAGGACAAAAACACAAATCAGGTTCGAGTGACACTTTTAAAGCTGCCTCATCTGACAGAGAGTCAGAGGCAATAGTAGAAGGGTGTGAATTTTCTCTCTAATTAAAATAATTTTATTTCTAAAGAATCTCATGCAGTCATTGCTGTAGCAATATGACTAATGTTTCAGTAATGCCTTTCTGCACAGAATGTTTGGTCTGTACATGTTCTGGGGCTTGAAGTAAAGCATGTTCTGAGTTGGGGGGATAAAGAAGAAATGGCTGCAACTGTACAGATAAGTGCACCAGAGTCATTTGCCTTTTCCTGCCCTGCAGAATAGCCAAGATGGATCAGAAGATTTGAGAGGTTTTATATCACAACAGCTATAAATGAAAAAGAAGAGGAATATCAGGTGAATTCACTTGTGTATGCAAAGGGTGACAAAGCTGATGATGTACTGGCTGTTTTCCCATTAACTGATGATGACAAAAAGAACTAGAAAGTTCCTGGAAAGATTTCAAAGGTGACTGCAGTTATGCTATGGGGCTCTGTTTCAGTTACTGCCACACCAAATTGTAGCTCCATATATATAAAAAAGACTGAATTGAAGCTGAAAGAAACTTTGAGTACAAAATGGCGTTGTTTTTTGCGAATTACGTCGTCATCGTAACTCGAAATGCCAGTAAAAATAATAGCTCACATGCTGAGACAGAGCTGGCCGTTTTGACATAACATTTGTGTGGGTACATTGTTCCGTAACTGAATTGAAGCTGAAAAAAAACTTTGAGGAGTACAAAATGGAATGGTTTTTGCAAATTATGTCGCCATCGTAACTCAAAACACCAATAAAAGCTTTCTGAGACCGAGCTGGTCGTTTTGATATAACATTTTTATGGGTATGTTGTTCCGTTTGGGCCGCATTAAAAGGTAAGAAATGAATAATATATAATATATAAATAAAAAGTCTTTTTTTGGTGTAGAGTAGTGAAGGCTCACTGTAATTTCAACTTGGCAGACTCACCTCAGCTGTCCAGCATCACTCATTGCAGATCTTCGCCCGCAGCAGCCAATTAGCATCCAGATTCGGGATATAAGGCTCCCCGTCCATGGCTCCTCCTGCTCGCCAGCCAAGTTTCGTCCCACCACCTCCCCCATCTCCACCCTTGCTTTCTCAAGGTCCTCCGGACTCACCTTTCTTGTCCTCTACTCCACCACCAGGTCCGGGTCCCGGGGTAAGACTAGCCTAAACTCTCATCCTGTCGATCATTCAAGCTCACAGTGGTTCTCTGCAAACTCGTCTTCTGCCAGGGCCCGGGCGCCAAAGACCTCTAGCCAATAAAACACTCTAATTGTCTTTATCTCTCCGTGTGAGTCTCTCCAGGTTAAAATAGCGTACTGCATTACATGCAGTCCCCAGTAAAAGACAAAAAGCTGTCAGAACAACTTCAAATGGACTTTGAGTTAACACTAACAAAAGCCATCCAAATGGTTCGACAAACTGAAATAATAAAGAAGCAGCAAGTGATGCTGCACACCAGTTATGCACACTGCACACTGATGACAGACCACAAACCCCTGGTTCCATTGCTGAGCACAAGAGGCTTGGACGATTTTCCCCCACGGATCCTGAGATTCTGCCTGCGGCTGCTGCCATTCTCATACAACATTATACACGGTGAAGAACCTCATCACAGCAGATGCCCCACTTGGAGGTCCACACTCTGTAGATTTTCAGCTGGAGAAAAAGGCAGAAGTTTTTGTGGACTGTGTTGTAGCTCATGTCCCAGCAACAGACAGAAGACTGGAGGGGATAAAGACTACACAGAAAGAGGATGACGTGTGCACAAAAATAACAGAACTGTGTCACACAGGATGGTCACAGAAAAGTGAGCTGAATCCAGAGATTAACCAGACTGGCAGGACAGAATGTATTTTCACCTGGCTCATGGCCTTCTCATGAAAAGAGGAAGACTTTGTGATAACACCCTCAATAAGAGCAGAAATTCTACAGTGCCTGCATGAAGGACACCAAGGAATTTCGAAATGCCGGGCAAGAGCTAAAAAGTCAGTCTAATGGCGAGGCATCTCTACCCAAATAGATCAGATGGTGGAGAGGTGCGAAACATGTCAGAAACACCAAGTGCAAAACAGAGAACCACTATTACCAACTAAAGTCCCAGAACGCCCGTGGCAGAAGGTTAGCATGGACTTATTTGAGTGAGCAAAGAAACAATATCTTTTGATCATAGATTTTTTTTCAAGATATATTGAGATAGCAGAGCTCACATACACTACTGCTGGTGTTACTATCCAAGCTGTCAAAAAGGTTTTTGCAAGACATGGAACGCCACAGACTGTGGTTACAGACAATGGACCTCAGTTTTCCTCTGAGCTGTTAAGACAGTTTGCAAAGGGTTACCAGTTCACACACATCACAAGTAGTCCACGTTACCCTCAAGCCAATAGAGAAGCAGAGCGTGTGGTTCAAACCATCAAGGACTTGTGGAAAAGAGACAGTGACCTCTTCAGAGAACTGCTGGCATACAGTGCCACTCTGCTGGAGCATGGGTTTTCACCAGCTCAGCTGCTGATGGGGAGAAACCTATGCACATCCTTACATCAACACACAGGGAGGCTTAACCCACAGTGGCCGGATCTTCAGTTTTTTCGCAAGGATGAAGAGGGTAGGTGAAGACATGCAACACACTACAATCACACTACATCGCTCTCAACCTCTTCAAAAGCTCATCTCAGGACAGAAAGTCTGGATTACCACCGACAGGACTGCTGGTGCAGTAATCAGGCCTGCCCACACTCCAGCATCATATATGGTTGAGACTGACAGAGGCCTTCTGAGGAGAAACAGAAGTCACCTTAGGCCTACAGGGATTGTTAAAAGGTTGGGTCGAGTTTCAAGCCCACCTGAGAGAAAGGACGTGTAAACATAAAGTCAGGAATAACATAAGTTCAGGTAAACCAGCTCAGAGGTCCTGATATATAATGAAAAATAAATGCAAAAGAGATTTATTCAATTGAAAGTATTCAATAAGTTAAGAATAAGTCATATAAGTTGAGAAAATTTCTGAAAAAAGAGAACTTTCGCTAAAAGGAGGTGTAGCAGTAGGACTACTGTTACCATAATGCCTTTCGGCACAGAATGTTTGGTCTGTACATGGTCCAGGGCTTGAAGTAAAGCATGTTCTGAACTACTACACATTTCCTCTCACTGGCTGTGTAGTCAGTCAATGTAAACTCAAAGGTTATTACAAAATGGTCAGACAGAGCAGGATTGTGAGGATGTATTATTAGGTCCTTACTCTCTATGCCATATGTCAGAACAAGATCAAGAGTATGATGAAGAGAATGAGTAGATTTGTGGACATTTTGGGTAAAACCAATTAACTCTATTAAATTATTAAATGCTATGTTGAAGCTATCACTTTCAACATCCACATGAATAGTGAATTCCCCCACTATTATGACTTTTGTGGAGATGGGCTTCTGGAGGGTTGATGTGACTCACCTTGTGGATCCTGAGTGGCATGGGTGGAGCTCCTGTCTCCCACCTGCACCCGATTTGGCTGATTAGCTCTGATGGCATTTAGGCTTCTGGGAGAGATCCAGTCCTCGCTGGATCGTTCAGTTTCCTCAAAGCCGCTTCGCAAGCTGTCTCTCCTGGAGTTCCCGTTCTGGTTTCTCTGGGGACCTCTCTCTCTCTCTGGTTGTGGACTCTTCAAGCTCGGCCCTGGTTACCTCACTGTCTCTGTCCGGCCACTCAGGTTGTCCTGTAATCAACACACTCGTCAGTCAAGCCCCTCTGGATTGTAATTATCTATCTCTGGGATCTCCGTCGCCTCCTCCACTGAGTCTGCCTACCCACCCAGTACCTGCCTGAGTACTCCTTCACCTTAGCCTTAAATAAAGACTCTTAAACATCAATTGTTTTGGTCTTGTTCTTATCTGTTTAGCCTGAACCTGGGTACTATCTTTGGTAAACCTGATAACTTTATGTGTATTCAATAATGAGTCAGACAGGAAATCTGAGACTTCAGACAAAATTTGAGAATAAGGGCTTGGTGGATGATATATAACAAGTAAAAGTGTGTTTTTTTTTTGATTTTATAAGATTTTTCTGATTTATTTTTATAAAGTTTTTGGGTTTATTTAATTTGGGCAGTGAGCGAGCTGACACTGTTTCGGTGGGGATTTGGGTGGGTAACAGAGGAGAAGCAATGTGTAAGATTACAACTCTGCTTCCTGAACTGGACCCTGGGTTGTCAATAATTTGGATGACTAACAAAATCGGCCAAATTCCTAGAAAGAAGAGCAGCTCCACCCAAAGTGGGATGGATGCCATCTCTCCACATCAGACTAGGCTTTCCCCAAAAAGCACTCCAATTATACAGGTGCTGGTCATAAAATTAGAATATCATGAAAAAGTAGATTGATTTCAGTAATTCCATTTAAAAAGTGAAACTTGTATATTATATTCATACATTACATACAAACTCATATATTTCAAATGTTTATTTCGTTTAATTTTG
>NC_051435.1:24899208-24901821 GCF_001649575.2 Kryptolebias marmoratus | reverse complement strand
AAAATTAAACGAAATAAACATTTGAAATATATGAGTTTGTATGTAATGTATGAATATAATATACAAGTTTCACTTTTTAAATGGAATTACTGAAATCAATCTACTTTTTCATGATATTCTAATTTTATGACCAGCACCTGTATATGCAGCCCACATTGTTTTCAGGACACCACCTGGACACCCAGCAGTTGAACGACGACATACGACCAAGCCTGTCATCGCTGGTCAGGTTGGGGAGAGAGCCAGAGAAAACTACATAGTCCAACATAGTTTATGAAGCAACATTAATTTTAGTGACCTCTGATTGGCGTAACTGGCTGTCATTACAGCTGATGTGAATAATAATCTTACCATATTTAACCTTGGCATTCGTCAGCAGTTTCAGGTTGGATTTGATGTTGCCTGCTCTGGCCCCTAGAATGCATTTGACTATGGTCACTGGAGTCCCCAGTGCCATGTTTCGGACTATGGAGCTGCCAATTACCAGGGTCAGTTTTTTTTTTTTTAGCGGGTGTGTCGCTGAGTCAAAAATCGGTTAGAAATGTGAATGGGTCAGTGGTGAACTGGGGGCTTAGCTTTAGCACTATGCTTACTTTAAACTGTCACCCAGCCAGCCTTGGGTCCTGGCTGCTCGGGGTCTGCTGGAGGATCGCTACTGGGAGCTACTCTCAGTGGCTCCGTGCTGCCTAAGGTGACCTGGCTGGCTAGTGGCTTTTCACCAGTCCACCAATCAAACTCTAGAGCAAAGAAGCTAAATTAAAAAAAAAAAAAATGTACCAACTGCTTTGTGGTTTGTTCAACATGTTTTGTTAATGAACAAGTTGAGCCCTGTGGGATTGTTTGCACTGAAATGACAATTTATTTTTTCACTAACTGTTTAAAATATCATGGACGTTTTATTTTGTAATTTCATAATAAACTGTGAGGCCTTTTATTTGATCTAAGAACTCATTTGAGACAAATGTATATTCAAAATTTGATCATTTTAATATACCTTGTATTGTTTAACAAATTGTAGATACAGTTCAACATTGTAGATTACAGTGCAGCTTTGTGTATTATGCACATTTAGTAGTGTTTACAACACATTAATAATTGCTCACTTGGGGCTAAACCGTGAGGTTGAAGAGGAAGGAAAGTATGAATGATGGTAAGTCTTTTTCTATATTAAAAAGCAAAACAAATTTCCATTGTTGGAAAATGGTGAATAAAGTTGTGGCAACAGCTAGCTTACCATGATATATATATATTTTTTTTTTCACAACTCAAATGATAAAAATTCCCCATTACACTCAAATAGAAATCAGTATCAAGGTTGGCAATCTCTCTTACTCTCAGTCAAACTAGGCCAAAGTCAGCAGCAATGCATTGCTTCAGATTTGATCTTTATCTTTTTCACAGTGCTACAGAAAGTACATTATGAACAGAGCAGCAGTTTCAAAAATGTCAGCCTTGATACGACCACACAGTACAACCTAACCACCAACGTGTTGCATTACCAGGAAGGCCCTCAGCCACATTAGCTGTGTGTCAAATCCACAAGGCTTCATATCTACAATCTAATGTGATTTAAACTGCTCCTGCTGGTTCCCCCCTCAGTGCAGCACTGTGAACTCACACCTTTCAGCAAATATTTGGACTGCCTGCTGTTTGACCAGATCCGGTGATGAATTCTCCTACTGCACTGTTAGGCAATGAGAAGAAACAGTTTTGTGACCAGATCTCCTCACTGACTTACAGATATGGTGAAAAGAAGAAGCCTTGTACAGTAACAGAAACATCTTGGTTGAATGTTGCCTGCAACATGATAAAAAATATCTGCTTATAGAATACTTAAATGTGTGCATGACACCTTTGACATATTTGGCAAGTTGTATTGTAAGGGTTCAGAGAGCATAATAGGCTATTCAGGTTCATAGGTAGACGCTGTTGTTAAAAAAAGAATTTGGATGCAGATCAAGAATGTTGAGCCTTTTGGTAATATTGAAAAAACCATTGCACTAATGTAGCATCAATACAAAAAATGTCAACATTCAATGAGTAGACTAATTGTTGATTTGACATGAAGATCCAGATCCAAACCCAGACAACCCCCTCCCCAGCGACAATCTCCAGTTTCTCCTGTGGGATCTCAGAACATTTCTTTGTCAGACATATTGTGTATAGTTCTTTCAATGAGTTCTAGGTCTGCAAATCTGTCCTAGAACTCCCATCAGTGGGGTGATACCCAGAAAACTCCCACAGGACAACATCCAGAAAGCATCCTAATTCAAACCATCTATTTTATTTTGATGTAGAAAAGTGGCAGCTCTACTTTGAGCTCCTCTTGGATTTTGAAGCACCATAACGTCACCTTCTTAAAATAATTGCCTAAGTCATTTTTTGCAACTTTTCAGGAAACACAAAAAAACTGAACAATTTGTTGATTGTTGAGATGATTTAGGCAAAAAAAGTCATTTTTGAAAAAAAAAACAGACGTTCAAGAAAGAGTCTCAGGTATGAAAAACTGGACAGCACCAGGACCTGACATGATCCATGCCTACTGGCTGAAGAAACTCACTGCCCTCCACGAGCGACTGGCAGCTCAAATGAACCAGCTACTGAAAAATGGGA